>NW_020208495.1:0-1177 GCF_001531365.2 Cynara cardunculus var. scolymus | reverse complement strand
AAAGAACTGTTTAGTCGATGCTTTGCTCAAAACCATTGGACTAAGGAACTACTTAGTCAAGCTCAGTTTGAAACCTCTAGACTAAGGAACTGCTTGGTCGGGTTTACTATGTTTTGTTTTGTTAACTGTTATTGCACTTGGAATAAATGCAAAATTGATGTGTTTGGGAGTATATTTTCCAAATAAAAGTCCCCATCCGTAAATGCTACTTGTTAACTCGGGTACATCCTCGTGCCGTGGTATTGTGGATAGCCGCTATTGTGTTGACAGTCCCACCCAGAAAGGGGTGCGCATTACCTACGTTTTCTTGGTCTAATCATGTGGAATTTGGACCACCGCTGAATTAGTACTATATCGAACTGTGGGACCTAAGTAGTGTATGGGCTACTTTTGGTTGTTCGAAAATTAATGGGGCGGTTGGTCAGGTAAGGCTCAGTAGCGTCTCAAGTTCTACATCGTGAGAGATTTACATTTATTCAGTGAAAAGAATTCGCATAAGTTTGCAATTACGTGGTTTATGCATTGAAATGTTTTGTGCATATGAAAACAAGTGAACTCACCGACTCTTTGTAGTTAACCTTGTTTTATTTTCATGCTTTTCAGGATTTAAGTAAAGTTGGTTATATTTTGGGAGCATACTCGTGGCAAGATCGATTAAGTCCGAAATTGGAGTATTTTGAGAAAGTTGTATTTATTCTAATTTCGGTTATGTTGGTAAACTTGAATTGTTTATGCACAACTTGGATTGGTGTTATTTATTAACTATTGCTATGACTCGCTTGCCTGTTACATCTCGTGTTTCCGCTTTAGCGGGGTGTGACAAGTTTGGGTTGGCTCTGGTTCATTAGGCTCAGATGGGGTGACTTATGGTTCAAGAGGTTGTATTTGGGTGGTTTATGGTTCATTGGGTTGAGTTGGTGGTTGTTGTGGTGATGAAGGTTGGGTGATTGTGGGTTGAGGTTGTATGGGTAGAATGGTGAAGGGTTGTGTTTGGGTTAATGGATGAGAGGGAGTAAGTGATGGAACAGTTTGGGTTGGCTTTGGTTCATTGGGCTCAGATGCGGTGACTTATGGTTCAGGAAGTTGTATGGGTAGAGTGGTGAAGGGTTGTGTGGTGTGTGGTGTTGGTGAGGGGGTTAATGGTAAGTTTGGAGTTGGTGATGGGGTGAAGGGTAGG
>NW_020208494.1:0-1147 GCF_001531365.2 Cynara cardunculus var. scolymus | reverse complement strand
AGAACCCACAACTAGGAACGCGGATTCCTCGTAAACTTCACAAGGAAAAAATGCCTCTTAATAGAAAATGGAAGAGTATAAATTGTTCACGTAACCGGCTAGCTATCTGTTGGATCAAAATAGGAAACAACACAGAAAAACAGGACTGGAGATCGATGGATTTTTTATTATTACTGCAGCAAATTTTCATATTCAACAAACACACACACACACATATATATATATATATACACATATGAAGCGACAGAATGTTAACCAACATATGGTTTATGAACCAACACAACTGTTGGTAAATAACCACCCAAAAAAATTGCCGCTAATAACCTATCAACTATAATAAATAAGATAACTTATAGATAATCACATGACTGAGCTTATAATTTTAACACTACGATTTAAGCTAAGACATATGTAACACACATCTTGAAGTGTTCCAACTTCAAGCATCATTCATCATCAATCTTGTTTCGTTTCACAAGGTCATCATCATCCTTGTAATATGCATCATCCACTAGAGTTTCAAGTTCCTCAATTACCATGAACATTGTATCCCCTTCTCCAGTTTCATTTTCATAGATGAAATTTGCATCTTCACTCTCATTCTCTTTTCGTTTCTTGCAATATTTCATAGTGTGTCCATATTTGTGACAATAATAACATTGAGTTTCAGATAAAGATCTTACATGTACTTTTCATTTTGCTTTTGTAGAGGAAAGGAATGCTTTTTCAGAAGGAGCATCCTCAAAATTTCTCATCCGAAGTTCATATGGGACTTGAGTGTCCCCAACATATTTTCCAAAGAAAGTAATGCCAAATCTTTTGATTATTCGATGGCAACCACAACATACTTGAATTTTCGAGTCAAACTTCTTAAAATCTTCTCTACAATTCTTTTATCTTCAATCCCTTCCCCATTAATCCTCATTTGATTAGTGAGGGCATCTCCAATGGAGGTTAATGGAGAGGATCATGAATGTCATTACATACATCATGCATTGTGAAGGGAGATTAATGGGAGTTGCATGGAATAGAGTTTCATGGTCATTGTATGCATGATAGCTAAATCAATGGGACCCACTAATTTTTTTTTATAATTAAATTTGTAAGGATTTAATTATGATATTATATATATATATATATATATATA
>NW_020208492.1:0-1178 GCF_001531365.2 Cynara cardunculus var. scolymus | reverse complement strand
CCAAAAATCAATATATATATATATATATATATATATATATATATATATATATATATAGGGGTGGGTTCAAATAAAAACCACTCAATTTGTAAAAACCTCATTCAACCAATCATAATTTTTCATTTTGTTCATTTTTTTTATAATTATGAGATGTTGATTAACCGTTTTTATATGGTTGTCTCACAAAGATTTGTAGTTCACATCTCAAATTTTCTACAAAATATTGTATGTGTTATTCTGAAATTTTTGATGAAGGAGAGGGTTGTCATTACTTTTACAAACATCACCAAGTTTTTTGAATTACATCACTTTCTTATTTCGTCACAACAACATACATACTGGTTCATCATCCAAAACGATGACTCTTATGTACGATATGAACATTTAACCTAAATTGTACATTTAACCATATATTTTTTGCTAAAACATTTGTTTACATCTTCTCCTTGTTTTTGACTAGAAGAAACTCATCAAAAATCACCAATATAACACTTAGATTTTCGGTATGTTCACATCTTTTCCTATAAAACGGTCTATTGAGACGTTTAGAGATTGTTGATGTCCTATAAACCTAATTTTGTTGTAGTGTACTGCTATGTTTGTCATCGCACTTGTTCTAATTTGTTAAATATAACCTAAATAAATATTTAAACTATCTTTTCATTTCTAGGTAAATAAAAAAAATCTTGTTCATAAAATCAATACGATGCACTTAACTTTAGTGAAAAGAAAATAGCAAATAAGTACAAATTTCCATTGACATACTGTTCATGTTAAATTATTTTTTCTTAATCTTTTTATTAAAAAATAACATTTCTTTTTACCAAACAAACTTTATCTTATTTATGGTACGAAAGTTATAGATTTTATATTTTAAATAATCTTATGGGTGTTTTTTCAAGCATATAAATATTAAAATAACTACAGTATTAAAGTAGTGTAATTTTATTTTATAATAAAAAATCAATTCAAAACGCAAACGAATATTGAGTGATTGATAGGGTTATATACGAATCCAACATTTATATATGATCATAATCTATTAAACAGGAAGTTTATTTATTTAATAAATGAATAAATATAAATACATTTTTTATTCGTTTAATTAAATAAACGAACATTAACAATGGTTTCGTTCTTTCATTTATATCTTTATGTCGTTTAAGTTTGTTTATATA
>NW_020208491.1:0-1132 GCF_001531365.2 Cynara cardunculus var. scolymus | reverse complement strand
ATATATATATATATATATATATATATATATATATATACCATTGGCGGACCTACCATGGTGGTTATGGTGGCACGTCCCACCGTATTATTTCTCCATCGAAGGGTAAAAAAATTTAGGTTCGTGAAAGGTGCAACCGTATTAATCTGTTGTGTGACATCGTATGTATTTTCAAACTACAATAAGATCAAGTTTTATTTGGTAGAGTTGGTTTGCAAGTTTTTATTCCACTCCAGACCCAAATTCAAATCTTGTTAGTGTCATTTTCTTAAACAAATAGTGCTACCAATTGAAAAAATTCCGTATATTTGTTTCTTATAGTCAACCGTTGCCATTGTTTGAAATTTTTTCGCTATAATTTTTTTTCTTTTAGTCAAATGGTGCCACCGTTTGAATTTTTTTTTGGGTCCGTCCCTGATATATACATATATATATATATATATATATTATATTAGTGGCGGGTTGGACGGGTTGAGCTAGGCTCAACCCAATTTCAACCCTCCTAATTGGCGGGTTAGCGGTTTGACGGTTATGCGGGTTGGGTTTAATTGGGTTGCTCGGGTTTTACAGGTTGACGGTTTTTTGTACACCCCTAGATCTTACAGAAAATTAACTTCAAGAGTTTGTGTTTAAATTTTTTACATCAATTAAATATTTTATACATTTAAGGGTTGTTTACCAAATGTTCACTGGGTAATTGTTTACTAGCAATAGTCATTACCCTTATCTATTTTAAAGGGTAACATCCTTTGCCTCTCTGTCATCAGTTGATTGTTGGTACGTCTCTTATCCAGTGTGAGTCTTCTCCTTTACTTATTGGGTAAGATTATCGGTCACTATCATGCTCAATTGGTATGGTAAATGACACTCGATAAACAGTTACCCAACAACTGTCTAATAAACGACCCCTTAGAGCATCTAAAATGGAGGTTCCCGTTGGGGTTACTCTTGGGGGTTCTACGAGAACCTTTATTGTAGAACAAAGGTTCATGTCGAGTCACATGTTCTTATTAGAAACCAAATAGTTAAACAAGAATTCGGGTTGTTATATACATTCATTTTATGTTATTATTTTATTTATTAACCATTTTATTTTCTTTTAATAAATATATAAAACATATAAGTTAAAATTGAC
>NW_020208490.1:0-1151 GCF_001531365.2 Cynara cardunculus var. scolymus | reverse complement strand
GTTCAAGAAATCACAGAGTTCGAATATCTTCTTCAATTTTCATCATTATTCAAAATACCCTGGATTTTATCATGGACCTTTAAGGTCGCCGATGCAAGCAGATCTTCTCCTCCATTACTATAGAGAATTACAAGAGTCAAATGGTGGGAAAAACTTCCGACTGATCAAATATAGAAAATGACTGTTCAAGGTATTCTTGATTATTATTCAAGTAATTTTGGTACTCCAGCTTCTATTCTATCAACATCAAATCAGAAGAAAGAAGACGAAGAAAATGATCAAATACTAGCCACTGATTCAAAAGAAGAACTCAAGCAACTTCTTTAGGAGCTCAGACGAGGAAGCTCTCCTTCAAGTAGTTCTACTTCTAGTTCTATGGCTCAAGCTTATCAACCTTCTCCAAACCTAGCTGGTTATAGTCAAGATCCCTATGAAGATTTTTAATCTTTACAGGGCTGTGTATGTGTGTGTTTTGGGTATTGCTTTTGTAAGCAATTTCTTTGTATCATATCAAAACATATCTTATCAAAAATACGTGAAATACACTCTTCGGTATTTTCGATAATATCTTGTTCAAACCTATTATCTTAGCAAACATTTACAGGTTTATTTGAAGATAATGACAATGCCTTCAAAAAGATGCTGCCAGATGCTGCCTTGATATTGCAATATTATGCTATTTTCAATAATTAAAGATATGAAGCRACGTTAGGGTCAACGACGACAAAAGACTTTCTCAAATCTCTCAAAAGAAGAAAGACGACAACCAACTTTATAGAGAAAGGACTCTATATGTCGTGGTGGTGTGCCACGTGGTGCTGTCTTTTGTCGTCGTTGACCCTAACGTCGCTTCATATCTTTAATTATTGAAAATAGCATCCTTTTTTGAATAATATTGCATTATCAAGGCAGCATCTGGCAGCATCTTTTTTGAAGGCGTTGTCATAATCTTGAAATAAATTTAGCATCGTCAATATCTTGAAATAAACCTGTAAATGTTTGATAAGATAATAGTTTTGAACAGGATATTATCGAAAATACCAAAGAGTGTATTTCACGTATTTTTGATAAGATATGTTTTTAGGATGTTTAAATTATGTTCATGATTATTTCAAAAATTTAGGAATAATTTGTAAACCACTTTATCAAAG
>NW_020208489.1:0-1179 GCF_001531365.2 Cynara cardunculus var. scolymus | reverse complement strand
CCATGCAAAAGGCGGCTAAGAGCCCTCACATGCATGCCCATTCCATAAAATACCCATGCATGCATATACATATTCCACATATATTAACCCATGCATGTATATATAAATAATGTATACATACAATATTTTATGCATACATATATAATCATGCATATTCACATACATACAATCTCATGCATGAATTCACATTATGCATATATCTCCTACGTATTAAAATACACCCCTCAAAAGAATTTTGTCTCGGAATTCCTTTAGTCAAAAAGCCACGGATACTCAGTTCTCATTTTCGATTCCAACTCCCAAGTTACCTCGTATCCCTTGTGATACCGCCATTGTACCTTTACCAAACTGATCTATTTATTCCACAAAACTTTGATTTTCTGATAAGTTGCTTCTTCTGGGGTTTCTACAAAATTCAACTTACTGTCTGTTCTGATTTCTGGTAGAGGCACTGCCAGACTCAAATCTTACAAACACTTCCTTAGATTAGATATGTGAAAAGCGTTATGAATCAATCCAAGATCTTCTGGTAACTCCAGCTGATACGCAACCATTCCGACCCGCTTGCAAATTCTGAATGGCCCGATATACCTTGGACTGAGCTTACCTCTCTTGCCGAATCTAACTATCCCTTTCCATGGTGAAACCTTCAGCATCACATATGTGACATCCGTCATTTTTGGAGCGTCAGGTTAGCATCTTATTAGGGTTTCTATATTTAGAATTATATTCTATTAGGGTTTAATCATGTTGATTAGAATTCATGTGGCTTAGTTCAGAAAACCTTGTCCCGACGAGTAACTGATAAAATAACTTATGTAATGGCAAATATATATAAAAAATTTTATCATAACATAATAAGTTGATACTATAAAATTCAAATTAAAAATATAAAATTCTCATTTAAATGTTCAAATAATTTTACAAAAAATTGGAATTTTGATTTAATAATGATATTTTTATCAGTATTTGATAAATATTGTATTTATGCTAACATTTAAATGGGCTCTATTTTATGAGAAAATAAAAATAAATATGAGATGGTTTGGGCCTTCAATGGGCCGGCCCCTTTATTCTCATATTCAAACCCCACTTCTTTTGAAATCTTTCATTTCACCTTCATTTGTATCACTCTCTTTCTCTCTCTAAGACTCTTAGTCTTCCACTCCAGCCGAATCC
>NW_020208487.1:0-1181 GCF_001531365.2 Cynara cardunculus var. scolymus | reverse complement strand
CCACATGTGTAGAACTCTTGTTTTAGTTAAATGCACCCCTACTCACCAGTAGAAGGTGGGATTGTCAATCCAAATAGCGCTATCCACTTAAACTATCGTCTCATACGAGTTAATAAGTGGTGTAACCAATGGGACTTTTTAATTAACCCAAACACAACTTTTACTAGTGTACAAAGTGTTAGTGCTCGTATTCACAATTTTATTTCAAAGCATAATTCATAAAAATAAATTTGTATCCACGATTTAAACACATTGAATATTGCATGCAATTCATCACTATTTTTATACATGATTTTCCCCAAATAACGAAGGATTTAAAAAGGGGCCGTGAATACTCACCCTTTTGCAAAGCTCCGCAAATTAAAGATACGATCCGGTCACCACACGAGCTTAACGTTTCCCTATCAAAGAGGAATATCCAAAACCATCACCTATGGGTTTAAAACTACTTATAGGGATTAATAAGTCCTAAGTCCATAAGTGTCTACTTATGTCCAACTTGATTATCTATAGTCCAAATGTACATAATGTCCATATGCTCGTTAATATATTAATTTATACCGGAAGTAATGCTATAGTCCAATAAAAGATCAAAATTTATAAAATCAAATAATCCCAAAATCTCATTTTTGGACAGAAACTAATGGTACATAAAATGATCAATTTATAGACTTCTAAAATGAGATAGTTTCCTATCTTTTTATATGACATATATCGCTGAGTTATGGTCATTGATACCAAATTTCATGCATTTTGGACATGGAATAATGATTCAAATAATTTATGCAATACAATATATCATAACTGATATGGCAAATTACACCATGTTAGTAAAATACTCATTTAAAGAGTTCTACTAAGTGTTCTGTAGAAATTCAAGTTGGATTATAAACTTAACACTTAAATGAAACTTTTAAACTAAGAATAACTCATTTTGGTTGAGTTGAGAGGAAGATATGGCACCATAAAGTTACATGCACACATCTGTCATTAGTTGACAGATTGCACACTTAACTTAATTAAATTGGTGAATGCCTCAAAACTTCATATTTTAGAGTGAAACTGGGTTCAAATGAACCCTAACTCATAAAAGAACATTTCAGAAGAAGAATCATACACTAAGAGCAAGTAAATAAAGAGATATTAGCATACAAAGTAGGAGTTACCTACTGGTGGTTTCA
>NW_020208486.1:0-1183 GCF_001531365.2 Cynara cardunculus var. scolymus | reverse complement strand
TATCATCTTCATTATTTTAATTTTAGAGAAATACATGAAACAGTTTCATTAAGTATTATATGAAACAATTTCACAACCATATATGAAACAACTTCACAACCATATATGAAACAACTTCATCAAAAAAAATATTATATGAAACAATTTCACAATATTAAACGATTTCATGAAAAAATTTCATAAGATTAAACAATGAAATCGGCAGATGAATGTGGTTTGCACGGTTTACACAAATGAGGGCGGTTTTCATATGATCACTCCTCTCTCTCTCTCTCTCTCTATATATATATATATATATATATATGTATATGGGATCATGTGAGACCAAAGGTTTTTCGTGAGACTCGTAAGACTAATTCTCAACCTTTGAATTAAATCTACAATCTGAACATTCATAATCACAAAATTGTCACGAGACTTCTCAATAATCACAAAATTATCAACGTGCAACTTTAGACCATTAGATCATTAGTTTATAAAGTTGATCAATGATTATAAATTGGTTATACGGGTCTCACGAAAAGCACTTGGTCTGAACCCAACCGTGTGTATATATATATATATATAGAGAGAGAGAGAGAGAGTGAGAGAGGGGTAGCAATAGGTTTGTAGATCTCTACCAACCCAACAATTATTATCTGGCCATGATCCAACCAACCATCACACTTTTTTCAATTATTTAAATGTTTAATTATTCAAACTACAATTTTCTTATTTTCTCTCCTTTCCGATTATCATCAAAATTATTGTTTTTTGTTTTCTTAAAGAATAAAAAATGTATCTTACAAATATAAAAAAATTATAATTAAATTTTTTTATAGTTAAGCATTTTGTCAATTTTACGACAATGATTTGATTTTAAGTTTCATTGAGGATTAAAAGTTTAAAATTTAGTTTATTTAATCTGATTAGTAATCGTCTTATTAAAATATCAATAGATAACATGTATAATAAGAACGATTTTAGATTAAAAAATTAAGTACAATGATTGTTTTATATATTAATTTTTTATAAGTTGTCGAAAGGTACTTATTCTTAAAAACGCAATGATTGCCTTTTTATTTTTTAGAAGCCTGTTTTACAGAGGTAGAAAATGAGATTTCCGAGTTATTTATAAATCTTTAAGTTATGGATTACTAATGAATATAATTGTGCAATATCTTTTTTTTTTTTTTTTTTTTTT
>NW_020208485.1:0-1183 GCF_001531365.2 Cynara cardunculus var. scolymus | reverse complement strand
ATAACGAATTAATTTATTTTAAGTTTAATAATATATTTTTTGTTATAAATATAATAATTAAATATTCTGTTAGAAGTTAATGATTATCCTATTTTAGATTCTTTATATTTAAAATAAAATGTTTATTATGTATTTATTTATGTTTATCAGTTATTTATATGAATTCAAACATGTAATTTTAAAAAGTTGTATTCATGTACCATTTACTTATAATCTCGAATTTTAAGTAATATACATCATTAAATAATACTTGATGCATTGAAAATGATTCTTAAATTTTTTATGCAAATGCTTTATAACATAACAAGAAAGGTACTCACACAACATAGCAAAATATATCTGGATTTTAATGTTTCGTTTATTCTTTATCTTTGCCAATATAATACGGGTTTATATGGTTTTGAGGAAAAAAATTAATGTTTTTATTTTTGAATAAAATATAAATTTGAAAATAAAATTTTGAAAAAATTATATTGATATTAGTATCAAATTAACTATTTAAAAGTTTTTGGTTTTTTTTGTAATTTCTTTAATTCAATTTTTATGATAATTTAATTTAAGTTTAGTTATGAAGTAATTTATTTTTTGTTTAATAATATAATTTTTTATAAAGATAATAATTAAGTATTCTGTTAGAATTCGATGATTATCTTAATTATATTTTAGATTTTTTATATTTAAAATAAGATGTTTATCTTGTATTTGATTATGTTTATCTACAATTAGTTACATGAATTCAGATATGGAGCTTTAATAAGTTGTACTTACGCACAATCTACTTGTAATCTTGAGTTTTAAGTAATATGCATTAATAAACAGTACTTTACAAATAAAAAGTAGTTTTTAAGAGTTTTTGTCAAATGCTTTATAATATAGTATAGATTTTTTTATAATTTAATTTAAGTTTAGTTATGAAATAATTTATTTTTGGTTTAATAATATAATTTTTTATAAAGATAATAATTAAGTATTCTGTTAGAATTCAATGATTATCCTAATTATATTTTAGATTTTTTATATTTAAAATAAGATGTTTATCTTGTATTTGATTGTGTTTATCTGCAGTTAGTTACACGAATTCAGATATGGAGCTTTAATAAGTTGTACGTATACACAATTTACTTGTAATCTTGAATTTTAAGTAATATGCATCAATAAACAGTACTTTATGTATAAAAAAATG
>NW_020208484.1:0-1183 GCF_001531365.2 Cynara cardunculus var. scolymus | reverse complement strand
ACACACAGACACACATCCAATCCCATACATGCATCCATATTATGCATATAATTTCACATACTAGCATGATCAAATATAACAATTTATCATGCTGTTCAGATAATCACATATTAATTACCTTGGGCGATAACCAGGATCCGATTATCACATTATCCACCCCTCAAAAGAATTCCGTCCCGGAATTCCTTTAATCAAAAAGCCACGGTATTCTGATCTCATTTTTTATTCCAATTCCCATGTTGCTTCTTGTCCTTTGTGAAACTTCCACTAAATCTTCACCAGACTTATTTCTTTGTTTCTCAACAACCTGATATTTTAATCAATAACAGCTTCCGGTGTTTCTACAAAATTCAACTTACTGTCTAATTGAATCTCTGGCAATGGTATAGCTAGATTTGAATAAACCAAACATTTCCGCAGATTCAACACATGAAACGTGTTGTGAATCAGACTCAGCTCTTCTGGCAGCTCTAACTGATATGCTACTGGCCCAATTCGCTTACATATTATGAACTGCCCCACATACCTTCGACTGAGCTTCCCTTTCTTTCCAAATCTGATGACACCCTTCCATGGTGAAACTTTTAACATCACAAAATCACCTATACCAAACTTAATTGGCTTTCGACGATTATCTGCATAACTTTTCTGACGATCTTGTGCTGTTTTGATTCTTCCACGAATCTGTTTAATCTTTTCAGAAGTTTCTTGGACAATTTCAGGACCTGTCAGTTGTTTTTCACCCACTTCATTCCAACATAACGGCGTTCGGCATTTACGTCCATATAACACTTCGTATGGTGCCGCTTGGATACTGGAATGGTAACTATTGTTATACGCAAAACTGTATAAAAAGGCAAGAAGAAGAAATAATCCGGTCAATCTCTCTTCTCTTTAAATCGCACAACTTTATAAAAAGGCAAGAAGAAGAAATATGGAGGCTAAGCCCTCCTTTTATACATTTCCAAAACAGGAAAGTCGGCTTACTCATGCATGCATACACACATACCATGTACTCATATAACATGCATGTATGCATATATATATATATATAGATATAATTCTATATATACATATATAATTTTGCACACACACACAGACACACATCCAATCCCATACATGCATCCATATTATGCATATAATTTCACATACTAGCATGATCAAATATAACAATTTATCATGC
>NW_020208483.1:0-1087 GCF_001531365.2 Cynara cardunculus var. scolymus | reverse complement strand
CGACCTCGACGACTTCAGCATTGAACCAGAACTGCTGAAGTATCTCCTTAACCATGATAGGCTCATGGTTGAGCGCGAAGCCGAGCGACGACTGTTTGAGAAAGTCAGCCGCCGGTTGGTAGAAGGCACGTGAGGGTGGTATCTCCAACAAGGCAAGATGGTTGTTGGCTTTGAAGGAGATCTCGTCAAGAGTGAAGTGACGTTCTTGGCAGCCATCTGTATAATGTTAATAGAAACACAAACATGAAGAAAAATGGTTAAGCAATGCCAAGAGTATAAGGTTTAAAGAGGATAGAAAAAGTTTTTTAAACAAGGAAAAACTTCTTTTGAAAAAATTAGAGAAAAAGGAGGGTTTTTCAAGTAGAATGTGTATCAAGAAACAGATTTATTAATTATGGAAGAAATGATTAATAATTTTTAGTTTAAAGTGTTAAGAGAACAAGGTTCTTAACAAGTTTAAACAGATTTCTTGTAACGAAGAAAAAGAAAAGAAGATCCTGACCTTTGCTGTTTGAAGAAGAAAGGTCGAAAAAGGGGGGTTTTGAAGAAAGTTCTTGCTTTGTATCTATTTTAGCAGAGGTTCGACTAAAATATTTTGAAAGCGTAAAGAGAAAATGAAGAAGATATCTCATATTTATAGGTAAGAGAAGAGAGAAAAATATGAGAGAGAAAAGAGGCGACGGTTCAAAAAGTGGTCATAATGAGTAATGGRCCACGTTCTCATCCATGAGTGGATGGCATTTAATGAGGTGTCATAATGACGGTTCATTTTATGCGTCTCAAAGCGTCGGTCAGGGGAAACAGAGAATGTCGTCATAAATACGACGCATTAACTATTTTCTTTTAAAAACAAAAGGGGTTTTTAAGAATATGAAGAGTCATTCAGTTTTAAAAAAGTACTGAGGAACTTCATTTAAAACAAAGTTGCACTGAAAACAAGAAAGTATTCAGCGATGGTTTTAAGACATCAGGTTTTCAGTGAAGAGAGTCACTGAAACTGGCATTTAAAAAACGTTTTGGTCACTGAAAAGAAATATCAGTGATCGTTTTAGAATTTTAAGAAAGATGTGATGAGTGAAGAGAAACA
>NW_020208482.1:0-1184 GCF_001531365.2 Cynara cardunculus var. scolymus | reverse complement strand
GTTCCGGTTGTTGGGGTGAAGAAGGTTTGGTTGTTGTGGGTTCTGGTTGTGTGGAAAAGATGAAGGGTTGAGTTGTGCGAGGTGTTGGTGAAGGGGTTAAGGGTAGGTTTGTTGTAGGTGTAGAAGAAAGTGGTTGGTTTTGTTGTGTTGGTGGGGTGGTTGGTTCTTCATCGGTTAAGGAACTCAACACGATGGGGTCTGGAGTTGTAGCAAAGGGAACTTGGATATTCTGTTCTTCATCAGAGGGCGAAGCCTCTGGTTCCCTCGCTTGGGTTTCTTGGGTGGATGGTTGTTGTGGTGATGGTTGCTGTGGTGCAGCGGACGTAGATGTGTATGCAGCCGTCGCCTCTGTCTCCGCCTTACGAGGTCCAAGACCTTGATCATCGGGGTCTTGGTCATCGTGGCGTTGTCGTTTGCTTGGACGGCTGCTTGAACATGAGGCGTGGAACCTCTTCTTCTTCTTTTCCTTCCTGAGGGAAGTAAGATACTTCCTCAGGCTCGTTTGTCAGCGGCTCTCCTCCATTGTCTTGAGGAGAGAGGTGATGCGTCTTTGTTCATCGTCCAAGGTTTGTGTAAGAGTTCTGGTTGGATGGATGTCCCGATGAACAAACTTTGCGCTGATCTCATCGAACGAGGAGACCAGTCCCCTTGATAGAGCCTGCATGTCCGCCTTGGTGGCGAAGTCGGTTGTGGAGGCTGAAGATGGTGGTGGCATGGTGGACGTTGATGGGGAAATAGGTAGGTTGGTGATTAAATTTTTCACCTTTGCAGGAAAGTGGAAAAGGCTGCATCGAAGGATGTGCCTGCAGAGGGAGGAGGTGGTTGAGAAGTGGGTTGGGGTATTTGGGCTAGGATTGCAGCGGGGAGTTGGGTGAGGGTGTCTTGGATAGTGGTCATTTGGTGGGTGAGGGTGGCAAGGGTTTCATCGATTGATGAAGTGGAGGGCTGGGTAGGTTGGGGAATTTGTGAGGTGATGGAGGATGGTAGTTGATGAAGGTGGCGAGTGATGGTTTGTAGTTGGGAAATAATGTADGTKAGGTTTTCATCGGTCTCAGTTGCCTGAGCCGTGAGGGTGGCAAGGGATTGGATAAGTACTTGGTTGCGTTGGGTGGCTAGGGAGGATATGATGTTATGTTGTTGGGTGAGGGTTTGTTGGAGGATTTGGAGGCGGGAAGAGTTGGTTT
>NW_020208480.1:0-1185 GCF_001531365.2 Cynara cardunculus var. scolymus | reverse complement strand
GCCCATCCTAATCTTAATGAGGCAGAAAATTCTCCCATTGAAGCCCCTATTAATACCTCCCGAGGAAGAGGGAGAAATCAAACAAGGGAAAGAAATTATCAATCACAAGGTTATGTTAATCAAGCAGAATCTAACTCTGGGAATAACAATCTGGAACCAACACCATAGCCAAAATTTGTAACTAGAGATATGTTAGCTGAAGAAATGGAAAAGTTAAGAGAAACTTTAACATCAATATTGAGAATGCCTTCGAGGGTGAAAACATAGCGAGTAGAATAAATTCTTCCATACCAACACCAAGCACAAGAGGAGGGGATATTAAAATGTTTCTGGCATGCAAACCACCAGCTTTTTTGGGTGAGGGAGATCCAATTAAAGCTATGTGTTGGATAAAAGAGATTGAATCAGTATTCAATACCATACGTTGTCTAGAAGACGACAAAGTCAGGTTTGCTGTATCAGTTCTAAAGTYTAATGCTTTGTATTGGTGGGAAATAGAATCTCTTGGAAGGGTGGATGTTTTGCAAACCTTGTCATGGGCAAAATTTGTGAATAGATTCAAACAACAATTTTGTCCCAAGGCTACAGTTAGACAAATGGAAGAGGATTTCTTGAAGTTGGAACAAAGCTCTGGATCAGTTAGAGAATACACAGAAAAATACATAGAGTATTCTAGATTTGCTGAGCATTACATATCTACAGAAGCTAGAAAAGTTGAGAGATATATCTTGGGTTTGAAACCCTCAATTAGAGAATTTATTATAGCAATGAACTAGCCACTTTTCCATTGGCAGTTGATGCAGCTAAAGTCACAGAAAGGAACAAAAATAGAAGCAATGAAGGAAAACAAATGGAAAAGTGGAAGTGGGAAGGATCTTCAACAGGATATCGAGGATCCAAGTCCTTTAAGTTCAACAAGAAACCAATGCAGAGGTCAATGGAGAAGGTCTGTCGTAGGTGTCGACAATATCATCAAGGAGAATGCAAACCAGAACCGATGAAATGCTTCAATTRTGGTGAGATTGGACATTCATCAAGATTCTGTCCGATGAATAAAAGATGTTTCAACTGCAATTCACTGGATCATTTTAAAGACAAATGCCCATAACTCAAAAACCCACAACTAAGTTTGGGAAATAGTACAACGGGTAGTCGAGGGAGACCAAGTATGAATAGAGGAGGGCT
>NW_020208479.1:0-1145 GCF_001531365.2 Cynara cardunculus var. scolymus | reverse complement strand
AAAAAGGATAAAAAGAGGGGCCGTGAATACTCACTTTTCGTAATGTTCTGCAAAATATAGATTCGGTCCGAACACCGCACTAGTTCAATGATTTCCTATCAAAAGGAATATCCAAACCATCACATATTGATTTAACACTACCTATGGGGTATAATAAGTCCTAAGTCCATACTTGTCTACTTATGTCCCATATGATTATCCATAGTCCAAATATATATAATGTCCATATGCTCGTTAATGCAATAATTTATACCGGAAATGTTGCTATAGTCCAATAAAAGATCAAAATTTTACAAAATAAAGAAACCCCAAATTTTATTGCTGGACAGAAACTTATGGTACTTAAAATGATCAAAATAAAGAGACTTTAGAAATGAGATAATTTCCCATCTTTTTATATGGGCTATAGAACTGAGTTATAGTCATCGTGACCAAATTTCAAGAATTTTGGACATACAAAAATGATTCAAATAATTTATGCAATACAACTTATCACAACTGAAATGGCAGATTACACCATGTTAGTAAAACACTCATTAAGAGAGTTATACTAAGTGTTCTGTAGAAATTAAAATTGGATTATAAACTTAACACTTATAAGAAACTTTCAAACTAAAAATCACTCATTTTGGATGAGTTAAGAGGAAGATATGGTACCATAAACTTACATGCACACATCTGTCATTGGTTGACAGATTGCACACTTAAATAAATTGGTTACTGCCCCAAACTTCATATTTTTGAGTGATACTGGATTCATACGAACTCTAACTCATAAAAGAACATTTTAGATGAAGAATCATATACTAAGAACAAATAAGTAGAGAGATATTTGTATACAAATTAGGGGTTACCTACTGGTGGTTTCACAGTTTGCAAAACTAAAATGATTTAGGTCTTTGGAGATCAAAAATATATAATTTCATGTGATTCCACTTGTATGCAAGATATAACCCATATATTTAACTCTCAAAAGAAGAATCATCCTTTTTCATCGAGTTTTGAAAGAGATATGGTCATTGGAACATACATATACAAATCTGTCGGATTCGGACAGATTGCATGTTCACTTTGTTTGGAGTAGCTAAAACCTCAAATCACCACCATATTAAATGAAATCGGAGACATTTGAAAGGTAACTCATT
>NW_020208478.1:0-1171 GCF_001531365.2 Cynara cardunculus var. scolymus | reverse complement strand
GATGGGACGAAAAAATAGTTGTTGGGCTTCTTCACCAATACGACCTTTTCGTACTTGTTTTGGATTAATGAAATCGCGTGAGAGGTTAGGGCTTGTGCTTGAGTGACCTTGTTGTCACTTGAGGCGTTCACAGATTGGGCGAAAGCAGTTGAAGAAGACATATTTGCAAGTGACCTTCGAGAGAGAGAGAGAGTTGCAGGTTTCGTTGAGAGAGAGGGAGTTGCAGGTTTTGTGTTCGACTGGGAGTTATGACAGCGTAAGGTTTAAAATGGGGGGGGGGAAGAGGGTATTTATAGGTAGGGTATTTAAAACAAATGAACCGTCAAAAGTAATGGGTGACAGTAGGATAAACGGTTCAAATTAATCTGACACGTCGTATGGGGAAGACGCGCGATTGATGATGTGTGCTCCCTTTTTCTGACACACGCGTGTGAATTGTTACCCTTAACCACAGAACCACGCGCATCATATCAATAGATGAGAACTATCAAGAGATTTCTGTCAGAGGCCTAAGGGTTACAGAGCCTCTGTGATATGTGTCGGGCCTTCTATCAAGTGTTGCACCTTTATACCTAAATGGTTTTACCAAAAATCCACATAGAGATGAGTATATTGCTCAGCACAAACCACAGAGCCTCTGTTAGAAGCACCAGAGTTTCTGTTGAGATGACTTCTGAGAACAAAATACTTCAAAACATTTTTAGCACCTTCTGTGGTTTTAAGTTTTAGAAAAAAACTCCCCCTCTGAGCCCGCTTCCTTGGCTCCCCCTTGAATAAAAACCATTTTTAAAAACCTTGTGAAGAAGTGCCACAGAAGATCCGTTCAAAGAGCCTCTGTAAACAGTCACAGAGGTTCTGTGAAAAGTCTTCTGTGAGCTAAAACAGGTTATTCTTCTAAAGGTGTTATCTTTTGAAAAACAACTCCCCCTTAACCATGCAAGCTACTGCATGATTAACCTGTCAACTAAAGAATCAAGTGAAAAGATTATTCAAGAAATATAACTATTTGTACAGAAATAAATAAAAAGAAATATGTATAAAACGAATGAAGAAGTGAAAAGACGACTATCACTTAAGACTCTCGACATGACATTCCTATTTTTCCTAAAAGGAAGTTAAATCTTTTCTCGTCTAGGGCTTTTGTAAAAAGGTCAGCCAACTGAAATTCAGA
>NW_020208477.1:0-1185 GCF_001531365.2 Cynara cardunculus var. scolymus | reverse complement strand
CAGAGGACTACTTGGGCCCTCTTCTTCTGCAGGCCTCTTCTTCCCCTTCTTCTTCTGTTAGGATCAAGCGCTTACCCACTACACCAAAAGCAATTGCCTTGTTGAAGGCGCAACTTTATTTCCCTTATAGCGTAGCAGCCAGCGCCACGTTTTGATTTAGGAAGATGCTGGAACCGTGACCCACAATCCCCCCAGCATCTGCCGGTACTAATAAAAGCTTCGTTAGAAGTCAATGGCTGTGCAACATGCCTTTCTCATAATTATGCACTCCTTGCATATTATGCACACCATGGGATTCGAACCCGTGACCTGCTCTGATACCAATTTTTAGGATCAAGCGCTTACCCACTACACCAAAAGCAATTGCCTTGGTGAAGGCGCAACTTTATTTCCCTTATAGCGTAGCAGCCAGCGCCACGTTTCGATTTAGGAAGATGCTGGAACTGTGACCAACATCTTCACAGAAGAGTCGACACCCTTCTGTGTCTTCTTGGTCTTCTTACGTGGGGGACTTGGGATTCTAGGCCCAGCCTCACTCACCTTACTAGCCTCTGCAGGCTCCTCCATACATCCCTTGACTCTCATTTTTTCAATTTTCTCACCTAAGGGGATTCCTATTCGTGGTGGGGTTTTAGGGACCGGCTCTGGCCTCCTGAATCCACGTCTATAGGCCTTCCTATCTCCGTGACTAAGGTACTTGAGCATGGCTTTTGAAAGCGGTCTGGGGCTTATGTACCCTTGCTCATGCTCAGTTGGATGGAATTCTTTGAATGGGTATAACCTTGCATTGGTTGGTTCATGTCTTCCTTGGCCTTCTTCTACGCCTTGATCTTAGACTTTTCTCCCCTTTGTATCGCGCATTTCTTTTTGATCAATCCAACCATATCCTCGAATATAAGCTGAGCATAATCGAGAGGTAGGTTGAAGTAAATCCCATAAACAATAGACAGCATTGCGTGCGAAGTCTGATCGTGGCTTCTAACCTTCCCTGTCAGGCAACAGTTCATGATGGAAAATAGGGTATTCCAGATAGGGGGTAGTCCTTTGCGCTTGAACTGTGTCCGTTTGACGATTTGGGTCGCATACGAATGGAATTCAAGGAATTGAATTAATTCCTCGTCTGTTGGAGTTGCAGCAAAAGCATTCAAGTTAAGGGATTCCAGAGTGGGTAAACGCAGGGCTGTT
>NW_020208476.1:0-1113 GCF_001531365.2 Cynara cardunculus var. scolymus | reverse complement strand
GATACATCTTATTGGTACCTGGATGGATAGAGTATCGGGATTTATGACTTTCGTTCAATATCCTACTTCGGATATYTCCAAAATGTGGTACCCAAATTCGCCCTTGAAAGCACATAAGTCCTTCATCATTCTGCTCCAAGGTTGAGATCATTTTACCTAACTTTTCTGTCTTTACAAATTCTTCTTTCACAGCTTCTTGTTGACACTTCTGAATTTCTTTACGAATATCAGGAATCAAATTCATTCTCATAGCTACAGTCTTGATGGTTCCACTTATTTCATTCCTGCTCAAAGCATCAGCCACCACATTAGCCTTTCCTTGATGGTAGAGAATTTCACAATCATAATCATTGACTAATTCGATCCATCGACGTTGTCGCATATTTAAATCTTTTTGGTTGAACAAATGTTGTGAACTTTTATGGTCAGTGTAAATCTGACATTTCGTTCCCAGAAGATAGTGTCTCCAGATCTTCAATGCAAAAACCACTGCAGCTAACTCCATATCATGGTTGGATATTGCTTTTCATGTTCTTTTAGTTGTCTTGATGCATAAGAGATTACTTTTCCTCTTTGCATTAAAACACATCCCAACCCTAACTTTGAAGCATCGCTATAAACTACAAAGTCTTCAGATCCATCTGGTAGAGTTAATACTGGTGCGCTACAAAGATGATCTTTTAAAAGTTGAAAGGCTTCTTGCTGTTCTCTTTCCCACTGGAATTTAACATTCTTCCGAGTCAGTTTAGTCAATGGCATAACTATTTTAGAAAAATTCTGAATGAACTTTCGGTAATAACCAGCCAATCCCAAAAAGCTACGAACTTCGGACAGAGTCTTAGGAACTTCCCATTTTGCAACAGCTTCTATTTTCATGGGGTCAACTTTTACTCCTGATTCTGAAATGACGTGACCCAAAAATTGAACTTCTCTTAACCAGAACTCACCCTTGGACAATTTTGCATACAACTTTTTTTTTTCCAGCAATTCCAGTATCAGACGAAGATGTTTTGCATGCTCTTCTTCAGTTTTAGAGTATATAAGAATATCATCGATAAATACAATAACGAATTTATCAAGGTATTCCTTACATACCCTATTCATCAAGTCCAT
>NW_020208475.1:0-1186 GCF_001531365.2 Cynara cardunculus var. scolymus | reverse complement strand
GGAGGAATGACTTAAAACCATACTTGAATAATTACTAGAAGATGAACTACAAAAGATAACAAACTAAAATTAGATGCAAGAAAAAATAAGGCTAGCTTCCTGGTCTGCTTCGCAAGCAGAACTATGGTGAGCGGTTTGATTGCTTAATGGACCGTGCGACTGTGATATTTAATACCCTGTTAGCCAGGGCGTCCAAAACACCACGTAATTTCATTATATACCTGACAAATGTCTACAAGAGTGCTCGTAAGCGCAAATTGAAGCCTTTTGCTAATTTTTAGAAGGTACACATCATAAGTTCATTAATCATTATCTATATACCATGTAGATTGTTGATCCTAATTAAAAGACTGGACAATCTCATATTACAGTTGTGGTTTTCCCACGGCCAGAAGACCTCAAATCCCGTAGTGCGTAAAGATTAAGAGAAATGGGAAAGGAGGTTCCTGCTGAAGCTGTCAATGAAATGCTAGGTACTTTGTATGATAAGATTTTTTTATCATTTTCCTGTTTCAATGTCAACATATATATGATTTCTTTTTGTTTGATCCTGTTATTTGCTAATTGCAGCCAATTTTGTTTTGCCTAAGAGCAAGGATATGCCTGGGACTGATGAGTATTTTGATCAGGTCATCACTTTAAAAATGTGCTTTTTCAATATTATACTTAAGAGCTGTAGTAAATTGGCCAGCAACTTGAGCAGTAGTAACCAGTCATTTGCTTCTTCTACTGTAGTAAATTGGACAGCAACTTGAGCTGCATCTGGGTTCATTGATGTGATGAAGCCAGATTCATGATTATATGTTAATTGAAACATGATTCATTAAACCACTGTGTGTTAAACGAAATTGTGGTTTCATGAAAATACTATACATAAATCAAACCTCTTTGCTCAAATGTGTCGGTGTTGATGTTTCACCAATATTCTCTTGATTTGAAGCATAACGGTGATGAACATCTTCACTTGGTTCAGATTTAGATCGTAGAGGTAATAGACCAAACCCTCCGTCTTTAATCGCTGTTGATTGTCTTTTCTTTAACAAATCAAGGTTCCATGCTGAGATTGCATGGCCCTTGGGCTCCACCACAACTTTTGGACTTATCGTCGCTTCCACATATAACAACTGCAAATGAAATATTGGTTTTGTTATGTAAAGCTTTTTTGTAGTTTTATATATAGAGAAAA
>NW_020208474.1:0-1154 GCF_001531365.2 Cynara cardunculus var. scolymus | reverse complement strand
AACTGTGGGTAAAGTGTTTCAGAGGCTATGGGTTGGTTAGGTAAATGTTCTGGTACATTTTCAGATCTGACAGAGGGAACATGAGATTCCTCGTCAGACTGATGTCTAGGATCTGCCATTTACCTGTAAAAATTCTGAAATAGTAGTACTCATTTTATTGAAGTAAAAAAAAATTAAGTAACAAAAAAATACACACACACACACACACAAAAATCAAAACAAATGAAAATTAAAAAAAAATTCACTTACACAAAATTAAAAAAAATGAGATTAAAAAAATTAACCTAAAAAAATTAACTAAAAAAAATAAAAAAGAGAGTAAACACTTGGAAAAAAAATGAAATGGATTGACCGGATTAGAAGTCTGGTCAACATACACACAGGCACTAAAAGAATTGTGTCCGGATTAGAAGTCTGGACAACACACAACACTTAAAACTAAAAACAATTGTGTCCAGATTAGAAGTCCGGACAACAAGACAAAATCACACACAACACTAAGACTTAAACTGGACAATCATCAACCGGTTTAAGGTTGATCGGATTGAAGTCCGATCACCTTGTTCGGTGAGATATCCGTTCAAAACAAAATACGAATACAATCACAAAATACACAAAATGAACACAAATACAATCAAAATACACAATACATACTCACTCGAAATGAAAAACGGCACACAATACAGCAAAAAACAGTGTCTAATCTGAGTTAATATGAGATTATTGTTCGATTATAAAGGTTTGTTCATTTTAAGTCAATACAGTCTATATGATCAATAAGAATCGAAACAATCAACGTATGAAGAATAGAAATCAAATAAATTGAACCTTGAATAAAGACGATGAACAGTAAACGAGATTGATGGAATGGAATCAAAGAACTCGAATTGAGCGAAGATATTGAGCGGAGACGATGATGAACAGTGTAGAAATGGAAAAACTAAAAATGAAAAATGAGACGGTTATTTATAGTCAAAGGTCAAAAACCGTTCATATGCTAAACCGCTCAGACTTATCCGGATTAGAATAAACCGGTCAAGACACGTCCGATTTATGATTAAACCGTTCAAAGGTTAATCGGATTAAGAATAAACCGCTCAACAAAGGAAATTAAACCGCTCAAGAATTGAACGATTTAAGACTTAGAAAAAAAA
>NW_020208473.1:0-1083 GCF_001531365.2 Cynara cardunculus var. scolymus | reverse complement strand
TTCACTTTTCTCTTTACGCTTTCAAAAATTATTAGTCGAACCTCTGCTAATATTTCTCTAAAGCAAGAACATCCTTCAAACCTTCTTTTTAGATCTTTCCTCTTAAATCACAAAGGTCAGAATCCTTCTCTTTCTTTTTCTTCGTCATAAGAAATCTGTTTAATATTATTAATGAAATAGTTCTCTTAATGCATTAAACTAAAGATTGTTAATCATTTCTTTCTTGATTAATAAATTTGTTTCTTAATACACATTCTACTTGAAAAACCCTTATTTTTCATGGTTTTTTCAAATGAAGTTTTTCCTTGTTTAAAAACTTTTTCTATACTCTTTTAACCATATATTCTTGGTACATTGTCTAACCCTTTTATTTCCTGTTTCTGTTGATTATTTAACAAAATACATATGGCTGCCAAGAAAGTCAACTTTGCTATTGACGAGATCTCGATCAAGGCCAACAATCATCTGGCCTTGCTAGAGATACCTCCTACACGAGCCTTCTACCAACCGGCGGCTGACTTTCTCAAACAGTCGTCGCTTGGCTATGCTCTCAACCATGAGCCACTCATGATTAAGGAAATACTCCAGCAGTTCTGGTACACTGTTGAGGTCGTTGAGGTCCAAGACGAAGCCGGACGAACAATGGAGCAAATCCACTTCACCTTCAACCGTATGGAAGTGAACTTCGGGGTTTCTACACTCYGCTCAGCTCTCCGTCTTCCAAGGGGTCCCTTCGACAGCGAACCCTCCACTACCAAGATCATCTCCTTTCGCGATGCCATTGGCTACTAGTGGCCAATGAAGAAGGACTCCGATGCTCCTCTCAAGTCACTGACAAAGATTGAGAAAAATAGGATGTCAGCTGTTTGGGATTAACTATTCTCTCACTTCATCCAGTGCATGGGTGGAAAGACTGGTGGTCAGGACCAGCCCTCCAAGATTGCCTTGATCATAGGCGTCTCTACGATTCAGCATCGCAATATAAATTATGCTGTGGTCATTTTCGATGACCTGGTGCTAAAGCTGAACAAGCGCCAGCGAGAAAAGGTGGTGCCTTACACCAGGTTTCTTTCAATGGTAATG
>NW_020208472.1:0-1188 GCF_001531365.2 Cynara cardunculus var. scolymus | reverse complement strand
ATAGTTTATTATTATATTAATAAAAAACAATGTAGAAAAGAGATAAAAAAAATTGAAAACTAAATAAACTTTTTTTTGTGTCATTTTAATTGTTTTGACAAAAACTTTATATTAATATAAAATTATTTTATTATAACTTTTTAAATTATATAAATTAATCGAAACATATAAACAATTTAGTTTGTGTTGTGGCGCTTTGGCAACTTTGGAGGTGGTGAAATGAAATACTTCATGCAGAGGAAGATCGATAAACAGGAAGACATGCGAAGATCCATTTCAATTGTTCAAATTTTATCTAAATTGTGGATAGGTAATAGGAATCGTAAGTTCCAACTTAATTGAGATAGATGGTCTGTCTCACCTTGTCATGTTTAATCTTTGTTTTTTTTTATTTTGGGTATAGCCATAGATTAATTTTGTTTGAGGCTGTTGGCTTTGTAGTTTTTGCTTTGTACTATGGCATTTGTATCTCCTTGTTTCTAGCACCTTGCTAGAAGCTTATTTATTTATTTATTTTATTTTGGTTGGTTAGGAGAGGGTGATGGTCATGCCGAAGCTCTCTTCCTTGTTCTTTCTTCTTTGCCGTTAAAAAAAAAGAAAGATGTAATTTAGTCGTCTTATTTGTTTTGTTCTATCCAATTAAACAAAACAACTGTTTTGTACTATATTGTTTGAGAAGATAATTGGGTTTTAAAATAAATATTTATTTTATAACAGAGGAGCGTAACAAAATAACCGAATGCCCGAAGTATTTAAAAGAAAAGGAAAAAGAATTTAAGGATACAAAAAACAAAAAGTTGTAACTGCTTATGCATAAAGTAACTGCTTAAAAGCCATTTTTTATGCATAAAGTAACTGCTTATTGATACACATTACTTAAAATTCAAGATCACAAGTAAATTGTGCATAAGTATAACTTATTACAACTTCATTTTGAATTTGTGTAACTAACTATAAATAAACATAATCAAATACGGGATAAATATCTCATTTTAAATATAAAAAATTTAAAATATAATTAGGACAATCATTAGTTATAACAAAATACTTAATTATTATCTTTATAAAAATTATATTATTAAACAATAAATAAATTACTTTATTATTAAATTTAAATTAAATTATAAATAAAATATTAATTAAAGAAATTATAATCATAACTTTAAATAGTAAATTTGACATTAATAC
>NW_020208471.1:0-1188 GCF_001531365.2 Cynara cardunculus var. scolymus | reverse complement strand
TTATTATTATTATTATTATTATTATTATTATTATTATTATTATTATTATTATTATTATTATTATTTTTGGGTTATTACAAACTTTCCCCCTTAACAAAATTTCGTCCTCGAAATTTGCCCTATACGAATAAATGAGGCATCCCAATCTCGTCCCTTTATCAAGTTCCCAAGTAGCATCTGAACCATTCTGACGTCTTCATTGAACATTCACGAGAGAAATCCCTTTGGTTCTTAGTTTTTTTTTCACATCCTTAAGAGTTACGRCTTACTTTTTATCTACTGAACACTTCTTTACATTAGATACATTATGTCATAAAATCACCATACCAACTGTTTTATTGTTTGAAGTTCTAAACATCCGTTCATCCTTGAGAATAACTCATATTCGCATCCCAGTAATCTTCTATCCATCGCTAACTTGAGCAATATTTTCTAATAAACGATGGAGTACCTTCGATCCATCCGCCCGTCTCTTTTCTTTTCGATGTTAGTTCGATAAACCGGCTGACATTTATCACATAACTCTTCGGGTTGCTCTACTCGAGTACTCCTTTGATAATCATTAATCGTAAGTGAACATATTCGAACTCTAAGTGGTTATTCCAACCGTCACTAAAGATTACCCCACATAGATACCACCGTACTTTTCTTATCTACAAAATAAGGCAACATGCATGAAAATAATCATCACATTTGTGATATCTTCTTTCACAATTCAATTATACATCATACATTTTCATATTCATGCCCTTATACATACATGTACTTATTTCTTGTCCTTGAGATATCTTTAATTATCAAGTATAGGCTATACAATCCATTCTATAGATAATGCTTCCATATTTCAGCTCCACTACCACTGTTACTAATTTTAAATCATACATTCTCAATTACCAAGACATAAATACTATATCATTTCCCCTTTGCACCGATATACCTCACAATTCCAACATTGTAACATCATTATATACAAAAAAAAAAGAATCATCTGTCTAATCTAGCGGTGACACTCTTGGCATACTTCTCGGTCTTCCTTCCAATCTCTGACACACTTCATTTACTTTATAGCTCGATCAAGTTTATGATATTATATGGTTACATCCACATACTTCATGATAATTGATGTACATTTAGTCTTCCTGACTACATAAACATCATTCATCTTACTCCAATTTTAGCACTTTCAGA
>NW_020208470.1:0-1189 GCF_001531365.2 Cynara cardunculus var. scolymus | reverse complement strand
AAGGAAAAATGACCTTTGCTGCTTCAGGTGCGGAAAACTTGGTCATTTTTCCAAAGAATGCAGAGGCTGATTGGTAAAGGATGCTGACTATTACAAGAACAAATACAAGTATAATCCTAGAGAGCGAAGCCTGATGACCGAGAAAGAAAATTGGGCGTCTGATTCTTCATCAGATGATGAAGACAAAGCACTCATCTGTCTAATGGCCACGTCCAATGCATAATCTGCCTCCAACTCTGATGATCAGGTATGTGAGTCTACTWYMAATGAAACCAACTCTGCTCYATCTAAGCTAGAGTTAAGGGTTATAAAACTTTCAGAAGATTTCTTTAAATTGAAAGAGAATTAAATTTTGAAAAATCTGAAAGGATAAAAGCGGAAAAAGAAGCAACTTTCTACAAAAGAGAGACTGACCTTCTAACTGAAGAAAAAGCAGAACTTGCTTAGGAAAAGACTCGCATCAGCACTCTTAAAAAATCAGAGGAAGATAAACGTCTGGAACTAAACAAACGAATAACTAAAGACTTAGAAAAGAAAACTAAGGCCTTAAAAGAATCCGAGGCTCTGGTCTCAAAAACCCAACTTTACTCCAAAACCAAAAGCAAATTTTAAAAGAGAGACTTTGGTCTATAGAACCAGAGGCTCTGGTCTCAAAAAGAGAGAACCCAGAGACTCAAGTCTAAAGAACCAGAGCCTCTGGATTCTCATCCTTTTAGACCAGACCCCCTTTTGGACTCCATYGCATTATTTCTATGTAACCAGAGCCTCTGGTTCTAAAKACCAGAGCCTCTGGTTTCCAAGTCCTTTGCAACTAGAGACCTCTGGTTTCCAAAAAAGACTAGGCATGTTCAATTCCCCTCTCATTTATCTTTCTTATCATCTCAAAGACCACCAGAGCCTCTGGTTCTAAAGACTAGAGCCTCTGGATTCATACTCTTTATAACTAGAGCTCCTCTGGACCCAAAGAGTTCCCCCCCTTCTCTCATGCACTTCATCATATTTTCATACTTCATTTCATCGTCTTTGAAACAAGAGCCTCTGATCCTAAAGACCAGAGCCTTTGGAACCAGAGCCCCTCTGGTCTCAAAGACTCAACCAGTATACTCTTTCCCATACCCTTAACCATTTTCTCTTGCATCTTTCTCCTCGACTTTGCTACCAGAGCCTCTAGTTCTAAAGACCAGAGCCT
>NW_020208469.1:0-1187 GCF_001531365.2 Cynara cardunculus var. scolymus | reverse complement strand
TTAGTGGATTTTTTATATTATTTTTCTCATTAATATTATCTTTTTTTTTTAAATAAGTATTTTCATAAGTACATAACTCAGATCATACATCTGATCTCGTTTTTTCTGGGTTTGAATCTAAATGTTGTCAAAACCCTTATGTCCATAAAGATTCATCTGACTCCAGCCCATTTGTGACTCCTGACTCAAAACGGTTTTAGGTTTCATATTAGAGTTCAAGAGACTTTGTTTGAATGGTGTTAATTATTTTTATGGTTGAAGAAAATGAAATAAAATCAGTTTGTGAAAAACCAAAACGACAAAAAACATGACGTGGGATGAAACAATCGAAATTAATAATTTAGTATTGTGTAAATCGGAGATTTTGTCTCACGTATTTGTCATAAACGAGTTGTGATTCTTTAAACAAGATCATAAAACAGATAATAGTCCGGGTTTTAAAGAAAAGTAATATAATAATAAAGTATGGAATGCTTTAATCACCATGCATCTACTTTTAATTATTCCTTCTTTTGGCAACAACTCTTTGATTAAATTTATAATAAAAAAAGGCCACCTAAAGATGGAAAACTTAGGTTTAATATTGAGATAATTATAAAAGAAACTTCATTTTGTTTTAGAGTGATGAATAATCAAGAATCTAGATCCCTCTTAACATTGTATATGAACTTAATATTTCCCCATCCTCCTGTGCATGATGGGACTCTTCACCATCCCTTTATATATATATATATATATAACGAAGTAAAAAACAGTTAAAATTCATTTAATTATAATTTTATGATTAAATCCAGTTGTTAGGATAATGAAATATGCTTATGATGACACCATACCTACTTGGAATTTTTCTTTGAAAGCAATCAAATTGTTTTATAAGAAGTGGGAATTGAATTTGTTTGATTTAATGGTGGTGGGAGGTAATTAATCCACCAAATTTGTAGATTTTTCTAAGGGAATAAAATACAATTAATTAACTAAAAAAACATGCCCAAAAAGCTTTTCAAATCAAATTTGTGGGTCCCATAATTGACATTTGTCTAACCCTAATTTTACCTTGTCTATTTTTATAATGATTTAGAGGGAAGTCATGACTTTGATCCACCTTAAATATATGCTTTTAGGCCATTGATTATTGTGGTTTGTTTGGTCCAAGAAGATATGCCTAGATCTCAATCAAGACTCTTGTT
>NW_020208468.1:0-1189 GCF_001531365.2 Cynara cardunculus var. scolymus | reverse complement strand
TTTCTGGTAAAGTCAGGCTTCTCGAAAGGTAATATTGACACAACCCTTTTCATTAAAAAGGAAAAGTCTGATATTATTTTAATACAAATTTATGTAGACGACATAATATTTGGATCTACAAACCCCAAATACTATAAAAACGTTCTGCCTTGATGGTTTCTCGTTTTAAAATGAGTATGATGAGTGAGATGAACTTCTTTTTAGGTTTGCAAATTATACAATTATCTTCGGGTATTTTTATCTGTCAAACTAAATATATTTTTGATATCCTGAATAAATTTAATATGGAAACTGTTCATCTATTAAAACACTTATGGCTCATGGAACAAAGATCCATGCTGATCCTTCTGGAAAAGCTGTTGATCAGAAAACATATCGAGGTATGATAGGTTCTTCGATGTATTTGACGTCTTGTAGACCTGATATAATGTTTTCAATACATCTTTGTGCCAGATATCACTCTAATCCAAAGGAGTCCCATCTAAGTGCCGTTAAGCGCATTTTTCGTTATCTTAAAGGGACTGCTAATCTTGGACTCTAGTATCCCAAGGGTACTAGTTTTGAACTGACAGCATATTCAGATGCAGACTATGCAGGTTGTATGTTAGACGGGAAAAGTACAACAGGACATCTACAGTTTTTGG
The DNA here is from genome assembly GCF_001531365.2 of Cynara cardunculus var. scolymus. Classification (NCBI taxonomy): domain Eukaryota; kingdom Viridiplantae; phylum Streptophyta; class Magnoliopsida; order Asterales; family Asteraceae; genus Cynara; species Cynara cardunculus. The sequence continues at coordinate 545 of NW_020208468.1, read as the reverse complement.
GAGATAAACTAGTCAGCTGGGCATCAAAGAAACAGAACTGCATTTCCATTTCCACTGTCGAAGCAGAATATGTAGCTGCTGCAAGCTGTTGTTCTCAACTGCTATGGATGCAGACACAACTCAGAGACTACGGGTTTTATTTTAATAAAATTCCTATTTACTGCGATTCCAAAAGTGCTATTGTCATTTCTTGTAATCCTGTTCAACATACTAAAACCAAGCATATAGATATCTGGTATTATTTTATTAAAGATCATGTAGAGAAAGAAACTATTGAACTGTATTTTGTAAATATAGAGTTTCAATTAGCTGACTTATTTACGAAAGCTCTAAATGAAAAACGCTATAGTTTTCTCGTATCTAAGTTAGGTATGTTAAATTTGAAAATTTGAATTTTTATTAAAAACAGTTCAATTTATTGAATTGGGTTTAATTCAAATTCATTTAGTCAAATATCTGTATTTGTTAAATACAAGTCAGTATTTCAATTTTTTCTATCTAATTTTAAATTTCTTGATTATGGGAATCTATATTTGAGGGGGAGT
>NW_020208467.1:0-1145 GCF_001531365.2 Cynara cardunculus var. scolymus | reverse complement strand
ACCAGATTCGCACGCGACTCTTCTCCCTAAACCATGCTCTCCACTCACTCTACTCCTGCATCTGTCGCTCAAAGCATCTCTTCACGACTTATAAATCGACTTATAAATGATCTCCTGCATCTCTCGCTCTCGCTCTCACTCTCGCCCTGCATCTCTCGCTCTCGCCCCTGGTACGATTCTTAATTTTGGGTTTTAATTTAGGGTTTAATTTTTTCCCCTTTGTTTTGAGTTTTTGATGTGGGATTTTGTTCAAGGTTGCTTTGCATCTCTTGCTGTTTCCTACTGCTTCTTGTTAGAAGGTCCAACTAAGCTTCTGTATAAAGAGATCCCTTTCACCGGGGAAGAACGAGTTTTAATGGCTGGGTGTTAATCTTTTTTCAATGTCTTAATGGCTGGGTGTTAATCTTTTTTCCAAGGTAATGCTACAATGACTGTTGTAAGGCTGTTCTATTTCTCAGGTTTTCAGCTTAGCTACACTGTGATCGGGTCATATTCATCATTCCTCTTCGTTCAAACAAGTGAGTGTTTGTTTGTTGYCTATGTACTTTTATTCTTTGGGTCTCCTTTTGCAATTTCATGGCCCTTCCGCCATTCTTTATAGAAAAGTTAGGTAACGAAACACATTTTCAGTAATGCAATTATCTATTGGTTTTATGTCAATTGTTGATGRCCTTTAGCAGTAGCACCCATGGCTTAGTTGTGACTTGGGTTCTGCAAACACTTTAAGAAACTATTTGAGGAATTGCCATGGTCCTGATTATTATATATAATGCTTAAACAAATGCACATGTCAAGTAACCAATTAATATTAAGTTTAGTTTTCTATACATAATATATCTTATTGTATTTTCTTAGTTTTTTAATTTAGTTTGTTGGTTTACATTATAAGAGTGGTTGTATGGTCACAAGGATTATTAGAATTTAACATTCATAATATGTAAAAAAAAACACTTTTATAAGTGGGATTCTTTGTTGATATTGGTGGGTTAGAAGCCCAATTATGAGAAATTAAAATGGTTGAGGGCTTGAAGCAATACAACGGTTTGGTGTAAAGTAATACAACGGTTTGAGGGCTTGAAGCAATACTCTGGTAAGCATTACTTCTTTTGATGATATATGGCACAATCTATTTTGCTGTAGCCACA
>NW_020208465.1:0-1190 GCF_001531365.2 Cynara cardunculus var. scolymus | reverse complement strand
GTAGGTTAAATGATAGTCGGAGTTGTCAATTGAAGATCTTCAATCAAAGCACTGGACCAATTGATGCGTTCAATCTATGTTTACTGGTCGAAGAAAGAGGAGATCATTAGAGAGAGATATCGAGTTCATCCCAGGAAGAAGACGAAGTCGATCATGGCGGTAAGAATCAATTTTCATTTGTTTTTTTATCGTAAGGTTAAAAAAATAAATTTTATATTGGTCAAAAATACCCCTGCAGTTTAAATTTTATGCTAAATTCCAATCGTTGGATCATTATCTATAAAAATTGATCAATGGATATAAGTGGGTCTTACGGGTCTCACCAAAATCTATTGGTCTCACGTGAACCCAACCCTATATATATATATATATATATATATATATATTAAAGTAATAAATAAAAGAAGATGTTTAGTGTCGGTAGACTAAATATACCTTTTTCCCCCCTCTTTTCCTTAGTAAAAGTTTATATATTATTAAAAAAATTGGCTTAACTCAAAGATCTATATATCTAAATCTACACATCTATATCTATATATCTAAATCAACACATCTATATCTACAAATCTATATCTATATATCTAAATCAACACATCTACATCTACACATTAATATCATTATTATCTTTAAATTATAGACAATCAAGTAGCATGAGATATGAGATGACAACTTCTAAACATTAATTTGTTTTTTGGTTTTCAATTTCTGGTTTACATCATATATATATATATATATATATATATATATATTAGTAATAACATTAATTATTTAAAATGATTGGTTCATATTGGATCTCATGGTTACCACAAACTATTTAGTTATTATTTGATTAGGCCCCTATAAGGTTGGGTTCACGTGAGACCAGTCTGTTTCGTAAGATCTATGAGAACATATTTTTACACTTGAAACTTCATATCAAAACATAGTGAAGTTAAAAAAATTCTAACCTTCATAGCGAAGTGTTTTGCTGTGAAGTTTCAAGTGTAAAAAAGTGGTCTCGTGAAAACAGTTTAGTCTCGCATAATCCTAAGTCTATAGTATATATACATTTATTATTAAATGACTAGAAGCGTACTCGCGCAATGCAGCGAGATACATCGTAATTTTAATATTTTATTTTATTATTTATCTCAGTCGATGTTATAATACGGCTTTATGTGATTTTGAAAAAGCGATGATGTTTTTATTTT
>NW_020208464.1:0-1189 GCF_001531365.2 Cynara cardunculus var. scolymus | reverse complement strand
GGGCATCTAAGGTTGAATGAAGTGTCAAAAGTCTTGGAGTCAATCAAAATTCAAATCAACTTCAGAGAATGGATGTTTGAAGTCTACAAAACCATCAAGTCAGATTTGACCTATCCATTAGATGACTTCCGAGAATCTGAAGTTGGTTAAACCTCTGTAATAGTATATGGCCTGTATCAAACTCTATCTTTTACGTTTTGTAATTTTTTTTCAGTCAATTCATTTCGAGGATGTTAAAAACACATCAATTTATTGAATTGGGTTTAATTCAAATTCATTTAGTCAAATATCTGTATTTTTTAAATACAAGTCAGTATTTCAATTTTTTCTATCTGATTTTAAATTTCTTGATTGTGGGAATCCATATTTGAGGGGGAGTATGTTTTCTTTTCTCTGATCATATTTGGAGGGGGAGTGAATTTTATCTGTTTTGAACTAATAGCTTATATTTTTCTTACAAGTATTTTAAGTATTATCTAATTTTTGAAAGATAAATGAGTTTTGAAATATAAGTGTTTGGTCGATTTAGTCTAATCCGGACAATGCTTGTCCGAGTTACTGAAAATCCGGACAACACTTGAGTGATTTATTGTCCGATTTAGACATCCGGAGAAAAGGCTATATGATAAACTCTTATCCGGATAAGATTAGATATACTTTGCAAGGGATTGAGCGGATTACTAAATCGATGAGTTCATGTGTCCGTGTTCTTTAAATCGTTTGTTAATTTTTTTCCAAGTCTTTAAATCATTTAATCTTTGAGCGGTTTAATTCCTAACTTGAGCGATTTATCTTTCTTCATTGAGCGATTTATTCTTAAACCGGACAAGTCTTGACCGGTATTCTTCTAAATCGTACATGCCTGGAACGATTTATTGTCCGGATTAAACTTAGATATTTTTCATCTCATAAATCGGACACCTCTTGACCGATTATTCTAATCTGGATAAGCTTTGAGCGATTTAGAATCTGAACGGTTTTTGACTTTGACTATAAATAGTCGACTCATTTTTACTTTTTACTTTTTATCTCCATTAACTATTCTTCATCGTCTCCGCTCAACTCTGGTTCATCGTTCATTTCTCTGTCAATCTCTTCTACTGTTCCATCTTTGCTAATCAAGGTCTACATCATTTGATTTCTTATTCATATACCTTGATCGTATTGATTTACATTGAACTTGTGGACT
>NW_020208463.1:0-1184 GCF_001531365.2 Cynara cardunculus var. scolymus | reverse complement strand
AAGTTAACGATCTAACGGTCTAAATTGCACGGTGGCAATTTTGTGATTATTGAGAAATCTCGTGGCGTTTATGAATGTTTAGATTTTCAGATTATAGATTTAATCCAAGGGTTGAGAATTGGTCTTATGGGTCTCACGAAAAACCATTGGTCTCACATGATCCCAAGTCTATATATATATATATATATATATATATAACAATTTTCTACAAATTCATTACAAAAATTAAAACCCCAAATTGTACATATAGGTGAAGATGTTGGTGGTCTCAAAATTGTTGCTACCTGTTCTTGAAGCAAAAGTTTGATGGTCCAATGTGCTTGGGGGAATCAATTGTGTGTTAGAGTACTTATCCGATTGAGGATTGAGATGCTGAAAACCCATCACCCCACATCATATTTGATTAAGGGTTCGGTCACGAGTGTATGATAAGAAGTGGGATGGTGCAGGTGCGAGTGCAACGATGAGCTTGGTCCTTATCAGTTTTTTTTTGTGTGTGTGTGTGTGCATGTGTATGTAGTCATATGTTCATTTGAGAAGTGCTAAGTGTGTGAGAAGTTGAGAAGTGTTAAATGTATGAGAAGTTAGAGAAGTGATCCTAGCCTATCATTTAAAAAAATAGTCAAGATTTGCGACTTTGATTGTGAAGCACCTGATAGTTTGATTTTTTGATCCAAGGGCTAAAATCATTTCTTTACTTCACATACTTAATTCTTCTCAAATAAACCTCTCCATATATATATATATATATATATATATAGTTGGGTTCTAGTGAGAAGGAGAGTTATGGTAAGAGATGAAGGATCGTGTGAGAAAGAAAGTTGTGGTAAGAAGTGTAAGTAGGGATCTAGACTTTTGATCACCTTTAATCTTAAACTCACCAATGAATCGTGCTTGTTACTAGGATTGGTTTGATATATCAAATCCTAATGTGCATTTGAGGATAGAGATCCCTTGTGTTTCTCACCTTAATTCTCCTTGCTATAACCCAACCTTATATATATATATATATAATTCTAAGAACAATATGAACAACTAAAGAGAGAATTTTAACCCAAATGCTTTGTATTGAATTCTTGTAATGATTACACTAATGATAAGCTAAACACTAATTACAAGACTAATTACTCTATTTATACTAGAAAGCATTAAAGCTACACTAATACAAAATTAGGAGAAACAAG
>NW_020208462.1:0-1189 GCF_001531365.2 Cynara cardunculus var. scolymus | reverse complement strand
TTTCTTGAATAATCTTTCGCTTGATTCTTTAGTCAACAGGTTTAATCACGCAGAGGATTGCATGGTTAAGGGGGAGTCGTTGTTTTTCAAAAGATAAAATGTTTAGAAGAATAAATTGTTTTAGCTCACAGAAGACTTTTCACAGAACCTCTGTGACTGCTTACAGATGCTCTTTGAACGGATCTTCTGTGGCACTTCTTCTTAAAGATTTTAAAATGGTTTTTATTCTAGGGGGAGCCAAGGAAGCTGGCTCAAAGGGGGAGTTTTCTAAACTTAAAACCACAGAAGGTTCAAAAATGTTTTAAGTATCATATTCTCAGAGGTCATCTCATCAGAACCTCTGGTGCTTCCAACAGAGGCTCTGTGAGTTAAGTTGAGCATATACTGATCTCTCTATGGATTTTTATAAAACCCGTTTAGGTATAAAGGTGGAACACTTGAAAGAAGGCCCGACACATATCGCAGAGGCTCTGTAACCCTTAGGCCTCTGACAGAACTCTCAATAGTTCTTGTCTATTGATATGGTGCGCGTGGTTCTGCGGATAAGGGTAAGAACTCACACGCGCGTGTCAGAAAACGGGAGTGCACGTCATCAATCGTGCGTCTTCCCAATACGGCGTGTCATAACTTTATGAACCGTTTCACTCAAAGTCACTCATTACCTTTGACGGTCCATTTTTTTTTTAAAATCCCCTACCTATAATACCCTCTTTCCCCCATTTTAAACCTTACGCTCTCATAACTCTCAGACGAACCCAGAAAACCTGCAACTCTCTCTCTCTCTCTCAAAAACACCTGCAAATATGTCTTCTTCAAGTGCATCCGCTCAGTCCGTCAACGTCTCAAGTGACAACGAGGTCACTCAGGCGCAAGCTTTAACCTCGCACGCACTTTCTTTTGTTCAGAACAAATACGAGAAAWTCGTATTGGTGAAGAAGCCCAACAACTACTTCTTCGTCCCGTCTTTATCAGGTTTTCCCGAATCCTCTTATCCTCTCATCTCCATTCTTAAAAATCATCCACTTTTTTATGCTTTAACTGCCAYACGCCCCACATCAGAAACCTACATCACCCAGTTTCTTCTTAGCGCCTATCTCACTACCCTAGATAACTCAGGGCTAACCATTGTTGGTTATGCCTCTCACCCAGTGAACAAATCTTTGGTTCCACTGGAGTTGAATGTTGAGAC
>NW_020208461.1:0-1130 GCF_001531365.2 Cynara cardunculus var. scolymus | reverse complement strand
TTCTCTTTTTGATGTATTTGTTTTGCATCATGTAGTGGTAATATTGTTTATTACTGTTATAGAAAGTGAAAAACACAGAATCAAAGATGATATGAGGGAGGGGGAAACGAGGCGTTAAATGTGTACACCCGCTTAATATATGAGTGTATCTCTGCTGCTTGCTTGGCTTTGCGTGCAGCTTTTTTTCCTCTTTCTGTGCTTTTCTTCGTGCGGCTCGAGATTCTCCGGTACACTGGTGAGAGTCGACTTTCTCTGCAAGGATTAGGACACCACAGATCTCACAAGCATACATGGTGAATGGAGAGCGGGAGGGAGAGACGAGAGAGAGATTGAGTTGAGAATCTGAAATTATGACCTCTTTTGTTTTTTAAATAGGCTAATAAATTACAAATTTCATCCCTATAGTTTGACGTTAGTTACGATGGGAGTCCCTGAATTCTAAAATTCATAGTTTCACTTTCGTTATGATGAAGGTCATTGAAACTAACTTCCATTAAAAAACCATGTTAAGTCAGGGGTATTTTGGTCTATTTACTATTTATTATTTTATATTCTATTAATAATTTAAAAATACTGATAGATATATGTACAAATATATATATATATATATATATATATATGTGTGTGTGTGTGTGTACACACGTTGAGTACATAAAAAGAATCCATAGGATTGAGAATTCCATTTTTCAGCGTCATCTCCGGTAGCCTCTTTCTGTCTCCGGCCAAATAAGAAACACAACGACATCTCCAACAACCCTCCCCCTTGTGCAAAGCAGTTACTATAGCCGAAGCCGCTCCTGACGAAGCCACAATAACTGCGGAAGCCTCTCCTGGAGCCACGGTGCCTATAGAAGCTGCTCCTGGTTCTGACACTGCTTTCGAATTGAGCGGATCTGACGCTGCTTTTGAATCGACTAGATCTTCCAGCGCCGCCTGAGTAGCTACCTGCCGTTTACAATAGTAGGTTCACAAATAAGAAGAAATATATAAATAGTTAGTGTTTTCTTTGATGTTTTTCCTGAATATGAGGCCGCTTCTGAATCAACCACGTCATCTATCTCCTCCATCGCACTACCTGGATCATCTTGACTAGCTAAAAAGTTGTATCTAAAACATAATAATCTGCATAC
>NW_020208460.1:0-1140 GCF_001531365.2 Cynara cardunculus var. scolymus | reverse complement strand
CACAAAATGAACCGTTATTATGACACCTCATTAAATGCCATCCACTTATGGATGAGAACGTGACACATTACTCATTATGACCACTTTTCGAACCGTCGCCTCTCTCTACTCTCTCTCATATTTTTCTCTCTCCTTTTACCTATAAATATGAGATTTCCTCTTCACATTTCTCTTTACGCTTTAAAAATTTTAGCCGAACTCCTACTAATTTCTCTCCAAAGCAAGAACCTTCTTCAAAAACCCTCTTTTCGACCTTTCTTCATAACTCACAAAGGTCAGAATCTTATCTTTCTTTTTCTTCATTACAAGAAATCTGTTTAAACTTGTTAAGAACCTTGTTCTCTTAATACTTTAAACTAAAGATTATTAATCACTTCTTCCGTGATTAATCAATCTGTTTCTTGATATACTTTCTACTTGAAAAACCCTCTTTTTCTGGTTTTTTCAAAAGAAGTTTTTCCTTCTTTAAAAACTTTTTCTATACTTCTTTAACCATATACTCTTGGCATTGTTTGTCTAACCATTTTTCTTCCTGTTTATGTTTGTATTAACATTGTACAGATGGCTGCCAAGAACGTCTCTTTCACTCTTGACAAGATCTCCATCAAGGCAAATAACCATATTGCCTTATTGGAAATACCACCCAGCCGCGCCTTCTACCAATCGGCGGCTGACTTCCTCAAATAGTCATCGTTCGGCTTCGCTCTCAACCATGAGCCTCTCCTGGTTAAGGAGATACTCCAGCAGTTCTGGCTCACTGCTGAAGTTGTCGAGGTCCAAGACAAAGCTGGACGACAAATGGAGCAGGTTCACTTCACCTTCAACCACATGGAAGTGAACTTTGGAGTTTCTACAATCCGCTCAGCTCTTCATCTTCCAAAGGGCCCTTTCGACAGCGAACCTTCTTCTGTCGAGATCGTATCCTTTCTCGATGCCATTGGCTACCAGTGGCCACTGAAGAAGGACTCAGGCGCTCCTGTCAAGTCACTCTTGAAGATTGAGAAGAATAGAATGTTAGCCGTCTGGCAATATCTGTTCTCTCATTTCATCCAGTGCATGGGTGGAWAGACTGGTGGTCAGGACCAGGCCTCCAGGATTGCCTTGACAATAGGCATCTCTGCGATTCAGCGTCGCAATATA
>NW_020208459.1:0-1137 GCF_001531365.2 Cynara cardunculus var. scolymus | reverse complement strand
ACGCTAGGTGGGTGCTCACTCATCTCACCAGCCACTACTGGCTCCTCCAACCTTTCCTTAACTCTCATTTTTTCAACACACTCACCTAGGGGTACACCTATGCGTGGTGGGGTTGCAGGGACCGGTTCTGGTCGCCTGTTACCACGTCTGTAAGCTTTCCTTTCTTCATGAGAGAGATAACAGAGCATGGCTTTTGAGATAGGACGGGGACTTTTGTAGCCATTTTCATGTTCCGTAGGCTTGAAATCGTTGAATGGGTATAATTTTACGTTAGGCGCTGCAGAGGGCAATCTTTGTGCTAGGACGTCTCCAAAAGCAAGACCAAGAAAACGTTGGAATATCAGGTTTGGTTGGTTAATGTTTTCTTTGGCCTTCTTTTGAGCCTGTACTTTTGATTTTTCTCCCTTTTGAGTGGCACATTTCTTCTTTATGAGCCCAATCATATCCTCAAAAATGAGTTGAGTATAGTTGGACGATTGAAGTAAACACCATATAAGATTGACAGCATGGCGTGTGAAGCTTGATCATGGCTACCTACCTTTCCTGTGAGGCAACAATTTTGAATGGAGAAGAGGGTGTTCCACACAGGAGGTAGGCATTTGCGCCTGAATTGAGTCCGTTTCGAAATGGGGGTGGCATAAGAAAGAAAGTCCAAAAATTGAAGTAATTCACTGTCGGTGGGTGTAGGGGCAAAAGCATTTAGGTTGAGAGATTGAAGAGAAGGCAAGCGAAGGGCGGTTCGAAGAGTGTCCACATTTAATTCCCATGGGACAAGAGATTTGTTCACAGGGTGTGAGGCATAACCAACAATGGTTAGCCCAGAGTTATCAAGGGTAGTTGTATATGCACTCAACAAAAATTGAGTAATGTAGGTTTCTGGAGTTGGATGAGTGGCAGTTAAGGCATAAAAGATAGGATGATTCTTAAGAATTGAAATAGCCGTTCTTCTAGAAAAAATTATAGACAAGCTCACGTGAAAGTCACGAGCAGCTAATAAACCTAAGTAAAATAAAACGTGCTTAAGATAATCTATACAGAAGACATTTCTGCAAATCCTCTGTGAGACTTCATAGAGGCTCTGCTGGATGAAACTTTGTAGAGCGCAGAGGAAATCTTCCAGAACCTCTGTGAGACACG
>NW_020208458.1:0-1192 GCF_001531365.2 Cynara cardunculus var. scolymus | reverse complement strand
CATTTTCATCGCCTCTTGTCCATTTTCATTGCCTTTGGACCAATTCATCGCCTCTGGTCCATTTTCATCGCCTCTGGTCCATTTTCATCGCCTCTAGTCTTCTTTCAGACTTAGTCATTTCAGCAGCCTCTGGTCCATCGCCTGCCTCTGGACCAATTCATCACCTCTGGTCTTCATCCAGACTTAGTCATTTCAGCAGCCTCTGGTCCATCGCCTGCCTCTGGTCTTCTTCCAGACTTAGTCATTTCAACAGCCTCTGGTCAATCGCCTGCCTCTGGTCCGTCCATAGGTGCTCTGGTCTTCCTCCAGACTTAGTCGTTTCAGCAACGTTTTCAGGTTTTTCATTCCTTGGCCCCGATTGTTTTGTTAAAACTTTTAGAATAATTAAGATAAATTTTTGGTCCCAATAATCAATAAATTATATTTTATTGGAGATTTTATAAAATTGGTAATTTGGGGATTGCTCAAGCGAGATATTACAAATATGGTATAAGAGCTGTGGTTTGAGGGAATTTGACATCATTAGTGATATTCAGACTCAAACTTAGGTATTGACATTGTATAGTGACTTGGTTATGATTATATGGGATATAGACCAATAGGAGAGACCTAGGAATTGTTGGGGTACAAGGGATAGAATATTATTTGACCCCTATATATATATATATGTATTATAATTTCAGTGTGATGTTCGAACATGATGCATCTAGCAGCACGCCGGTTAGTCAAGAAATTGGGGATCATAACCTCAATCTCGAAGGGAATGTCTAAGAAATTGTTGACAATGACGATGAAGCCCAACTATCACCTCGTACTGAGAGGTTATTGAAAATAATGAATGATCAAACGCGGGCTGCTCTAGGAGAACAAATAATAGAGCTTGAAAGAAAGTTATCTGAAGTGCAAAATCCAGATAATGCTTAGAATCCGGTTGTCCAAGGACCGAAGCCGGTTAATGAAGACGTACCCAAACCAAAGTCGTACCGGCCTTCATTTAAAACATTTAGAAGCAGTGGGGCTACAGAGTTCTCGGGACATACGGACCCAGTACTTGCAATGCAATGGGCCGAAAACACTGAAAAGGTATTCAGGATTGTTTACGTGCAGGAGGAGGATAAAGTACATTATGCTACAACAACATTTACCGATCGTGCACTCACTTGGTGGAACGCCACATATCGATCAATGGATC
>NW_020208457.1:0-1191 GCF_001531365.2 Cynara cardunculus var. scolymus | reverse complement strand
GTCAAGGATGTTTAAAATATTTTCTAAGTGTGGTTTGGAACCAGAGGCCCGATGGATCGAGGCAGTATGTTTTTAATTTTACTTCTTAAGATGAATGATTTGAAATAAACGTTTTGGTGATCTTCATCCTGCATTACATAGAAGAGAACCTTACTAGACATTCATGTCTGGGAGCAATGGGTAAAGAAAGGGATGGGGGTTTGATCGGTTGACTTTTTCTCTCTAGAATTGTGTGTACGGCTAGGGTTTTTTTGTCATCGGATCTGCTGCTGCTGCTGTTTTCGATCTTCTTTTTGCTTGCTGATTCGTTGTCTAGGTTGCTCTTCAAGGTTTTGTTTCTGTTTTGGTTGCGGACGTTAGCAGTTTGTCTTTTTCGTGTTACCGGCGGCGGGTTTTGGTTTTCTGTTTTGGTTGCCGACGTTGATCTTCGTTTCTGTTTGATGCTTTGTTTGCCGAGCTGCTGTGATCGTATCTGATTCTGGTTTGGTGGCTTCGTTTGGTGTCTTTCTCCTTCGGGGTTTTGCACGGCGGTGGTTATTCTCCTTTTCAGGGTATTGACCGGCGGCGGCTTCTCCAGGTTTGCCTTCGTTTTGTTTGCTTTTGATTTTAACGGCTGGGTCTCCTTTGGTGTTTGGCGTCTCGGTTTTGTTCCTGGGTGCTAGGGTAGGGCTGCCGGTGTTTGTTTTTTGAAAGGCTAGGGTTTGCCTTTTTTCGGGTTTAGGGTTTGCATGCAAGCGAGTTTTTTGATAGGCGGTTTTGTCGCTTTTCTTGGTTACTTGCTGCTGGTTTTCTCTTTTCTCGAGTGTGGTTTGCTGTTAGAAGGATCGGGACTTGGCTTGCCGTATGCTTCTCTAGGGTCCGTTCTTCTTGACGGCTAGGGTGTGCATGCGTTTGTCTTCTCGGTTTGGTTTCTTGTTGGCTGTTTCTTATTCTTTTCGGCTTGAGCTCTTCGTGGCTTTTTAGCTCATTGGTGTTGGGTGTTTGGTGGTGAATTTGGTATCATTATCCAGTTTATCTTTTCTCGCATCAAGTGTTTCTGTGGTCTTCGTCTCTTTTTGTTACGCTTCTTGATAGAGTATTCAGCACCTTTTCTAAAGGTCTTCGTCTACTTTATTGAGATCGCTTGATAAAAGGATTTAGCACCACGGCTTCTTGATTAAGGGTCTGGTAAACTTGGTTTTGGTAAGGATG
>NW_020208455.1:0-1194 GCF_001531365.2 Cynara cardunculus var. scolymus | reverse complement strand
CAGCTTTCTTCTCCGTCTTCTTCTCCCCCTCATGACGATCATGGTCATCACCTCCTTGATCGTCATGGATTTTGGTGGCTTCTGCCTTGCAAGAGATAAGGGGGGCCTTCTTCAATCGCCTTAAGATCCTGGTAGCCGCCTTCTCCATTTTCTCGATCACCAGCTCTGCGTGCACTGAAGCGTTGTTTATGTCGATCACTGAGGCCCACTTCATTTTAGAGAGACTTCGATAGATTTCGCTTCTGAAGGAGTCACCCTCTTTGACGAGCTTTGAAGTCCAGTCTCTAATCGATTGGTTGGAAGCTCAGGCTTCTTTGAGAAGTTGGTCTGTGTGATTGCTCACGATATCTCCTAGTGCTCCAACTATTGCGTCTAGCTCTCTGCGAGTGGCTAGATGGTTGATGTTTGCCTTGGAAGATTTGGTATCAATACTATATGTGACTGCAGAGGAGAACATCTACTTGATCTCATCCTTGAAGGTGGAGTAGTCTGTGTGGCCTGCAAAGATGAAATCAGCAGCAAACTAGGCGGCCACCTCTGATAACTCTGTCTTCAGCTTCTGGATTGAAGAGGGGTTGAGTGACAGAGCGCTAAAAGCTTCTGCGAGGTCATCTTTAAGAAGTACAAAGCTCTGAAGGGTTGAAAGTGTTGCCTTGAGTTCTGACGTTGTAGATGTCAACTCCTTCAGAGCCTCTGTTATTGGAGCAAGGGCCTCTATCGACGATTGAGAGGTGAACAAGCTTTTCAACTCGTCCAATCTCTGGAATACCGCTGTGGCAAAGGTTTGTAACTCCCCCTTTGTCACATAGGTATCCTGGGAACCTAGATCACCAACACATGGTAACCTAGTAGCCTCGGAGTGGGAGGCGCCCTCAGCGACTGGTTTTTCAAAGTCAGCTCGGGGACTTCCACCGAATCCTCAGACTTTTCCAAGAGGAGAGCCCACCAGTGTTCTGTCGATATCGTGCCTTGTAGGTTCAGAGCCTAACACGACAGAGGGATCGAGTGTGRACTTTGGGCGTTCTAGACCCTCAGTCTCTGTGACTCTCACATATGCCTCTGAACCATATTTTGGTTGGTCACTCAAGTGTGGAGAGGCAACGGATGCCTCTTTGGGTTGTGACGAGTCCTTGGGCGATTGGACTCTTATTTTAAAACCACCATCCTTTTGAGAGGATGTTGGAGTAAGTTGTG
>NW_020208454.1:0-1111 GCF_001531365.2 Cynara cardunculus var. scolymus | reverse complement strand
GGATTTTCAACTCTTCTGTGAACTTTTCCTTCGTCACATGAAAAGAATCATCAAATCTTACATTTGTGCTGACAACCACGATCGAGTCCTAGGGATGTAGGCTCTGTATGCTGCGGTATCCCACGCATAGCCAATGAAAATTGCATCATCCCCTTTGGGCTCAAATTTTCCCAAAGACTCTCTGTCATTGAGAACGAAGCATTTACAGCCAAACACATGAAAGAACTTGATGTTTAGCCTTCTATCGAACAGAAGTTGATAAGGAGTCTTCTCGTAGCGTTTGACCACCAAGGACCGGTTCTGTGTGTAGCAGGCAGTTGAAACAGCTTCTGCCCAAAACGATAATGGAAGCCCAGAAGCATTCAGCATCGTTCGAGCAGCTTCGACAAACGATCTGTTCTTCCTTTCCAGTACTCCATTTTGTTGTGGAGTCCTTGGGGAAGAGAAGTTGTGTGTGATGCCATCTAGCGAGTCAAAGCACAGAAGGTACAAGTCTCCCCTTTTGTCGGCACGCATCACTTCTATCAATGTATTTGCCTTGTTCATAATGCATTGCTTGACCTTGAACAGAATATCCAGACCGTTGTCGCAGAGTTGGCTAACACTAATAAGATTGTGTTTAAGCCCATCCACGTACGAGAYCTGGTTCATCTTGATCTCTCCCTTCACGATCATCCCGTATCCCTTGATCTTTCCTTTCTGATTGCCAGCAAAAGCCATAGAGCCTCCTTCTTGACGCAAATAGGAGACAAAAGCTCTACGGTACCAGTCATGTGCTTCGAGCACCCCGAGTCTACAACCCAGGTAGACACATGTTGTTGTGACTGCAATCATACAACGTTTAATTTTGGTACCCACTTCCAATTGGGTCCTTTAAAATTAGATTGYTTTAAGTATGTATTAACATCCTTAGATTTGGCTTTAACTTTCTTGGAAGAAATGCCAACCTGTCTCTTATTCACCTCAGATCCTTGACTCTTAGGGTGAGAGACTTTACAAGAAGGGTGGTGGAAGTGTGCAGAAGGATTATGCATGAAATCAGAACAAGTACAAGAAGAGACATCATAAGGAAATTGCATAAGTTTTTCATTAGAATTCACAAAGAAGGGTA
>NW_020208453.1:0-1195 GCF_001531365.2 Cynara cardunculus var. scolymus | reverse complement strand
TGTTCACGCTCGATAGTGATGGTCTGGTTTACAATGACCTGATCCTTGAGATCTTCCTCGATATTGGCCAGCTCTTTGATCTTAGAGTGAAAAATCTTCAACTGTTCTTGAACATCAAGTTTAAGCATTTCTGCTTTGGATTTTCCATTCAGGGCATTGTAAAGATCAACTGTCAACGTATCTAACACTGATAAGCTATCAGGGACAGAAGAAGAAGAAGATGGCTCATTCAGGGAACATACCTGAGAAAGAGTGGATGATGAGGGATCACTAGAGGTTGATGTCTCAGAAGATTCTTCCTTGACATCCTTGGCCATTAGACAGAGATAGGTCGTGATGATTCGTCAGAAGAATCAGCCCAGTCATGTTTTTCAGCGATAAGACCATTGCCTTTTTGCTAATAACTCTTCATMTTCATATACTTCTTCTTCAGCTTCAGATATTTATCGTCTTTGGGCCCGAAAGAGGATGGGATTTTTTAAGATGGCGTCACAGTCTTCTTTAACCTTCATTCACTCCTAAAGTGACCTTTGTGTTGATAGTTGTAGCAGATCGTTGAAGCCTTATCAATAGGAATTGACTTTGGCTTATCTGAGATGGTCAGCGAAAGAGATCTGCAAAAGTTGCTTTTTTTGGCGAACCTTCTAAATGACTTAGTTAAAAGGGTCTGTGACTCATCAAACTCTGCAATATCAGAATCTGACAAGTCCTTGGAGTTAGTGGGGTCTAACTCCGTCAAAGAAACAGAAGAAACAAGAATAATAGAAGAAGATGGGAGATCAGTTAAAAAATCCTCAGAGATCAAAGCTAAATGAGAGCTTTTCATTTCTCTAGAATCTTTGATGAGATTCCTCTTCAGTTGATGAGACTGCTCATGATTAAGCAGTATCCCATAGAGAGAACTAAGAGAGTGGGAGGACATATCATTGGACATTTTGAGACACATAGAATACGTATCCCAAGATTCTTGTAAACATTCCAGAAACTTCGTCAAAGTTTCAAAATTGGAATATTCCCTTCCAACAGTCCTCAAGTTGATAAGACAATTGAATCGTTGATGTACTTAAGACAATGTTTCATTCTTTCCATAGAGAAAGCTTTCATTTCGTCTTACTAGATTAATTTTCCTCGACTCTTGTACTTTTGAAGTTCCTTCATATTGAACACAAAGAGTGTCCCACATGGATTTCGAGGT
>NW_020208452.1:0-1120 GCF_001531365.2 Cynara cardunculus var. scolymus | reverse complement strand
TGAACGAGCTCATCTTGCATAGCATCAATCCAAAAGGAATATGCCAGAGCCTCTGCCACTGTTTTAGGTTCAATTTCGCTTACAAAACAAGTAAATAAGCAGAAATTTGCAGTTGCTCGCATCTTAACACCGACAGAATGTTCTTCAATGATTTGAGAATGAGGATGGCTTTTGGTCCATTTTGTAACATACGATGGTTGGACAGAGGGCACTATTTCTTGATCAATATGAGATTGAGGTAGAGATGCAGAGTCTGGTTTAGGTTCTTGAGCTTGGTTTGAGGATAAATCTGGAGGACTTTCAATTATTTGGGTAGCTTCTGGCGGGGAAGCTTCTGGGGAAGGGGTTACAGAGGATGAAACGGGAGGTGCTCGCTCTGTGAAAGATGTTGTGGAGGGACTGGCTCTTGATGCTTGATCTTGTATTTCAACTTCTACAGAGGATCTTTCTGGTTCCTTGTCATCTTCATACCACTCTGCAAAAAGTTGTTCTAAGTCTGGAGTGATTGTAGCATTAGGTGACTTGTCAGCTTGAATTTTTAACTCTTTAGTGAACTTATCTTTTGTCACTTGAAAATAATCATCAAATTTTACATTTGTGCTAACAACCACAATTTGAGTCCTGGGAATGTAGGCTCTGTACGCAGCAGTGTCCCATGCATAGCCAATAAAGATTGCATCATCTCCCTTGGGSTCAAACTTTCCCACAGACTCTCTGTCATTTAGCACAAAGCATTTACATCCAAACACGTGAAAGAACTTGATGTTTGGTCTTATGTTGTAAAGAAGTTGATAGGGTGTCTTCTCATATCTCTTTCCCACCAAGGACCTATTATGTGTGTAGCAAGCCGCAGAGACAGCCTCTGCCTAAAATGAGAGTGATAGCCCAGAGGCATTTAGCATTGTTCTGGCAGCTTCAACGAGCGTCCTATTCTTCCTCTCCACTACTCCATTCTGTTGTGGAGTCCTTGGGACTGAGAAGTTGTGAGTGATTCCAACAGAGGCCAGGTACTCTTCTATCACAGAATTCTTGAACTCTGTGCCATTATCACTTCTGAGTACCCTAACCTGAAGAGCATGAATAACTTGGAGTCTCTTTAAGAGATTGATTAGTACACAAG
>NW_020208451.1:0-1195 GCF_001531365.2 Cynara cardunculus var. scolymus | reverse complement strand
TCCAGGCACCAAAACAAATAGATTGAAGAGATATATGACCAAGATACAGATCCTTCAAATGCTGCTTACATAACCCAATTCGCCTTCTTTGTATACTGGGATGGATACAACTAYAAAATCCTGTTTTCCAAACMGGAAACTTTTGTCGTTGCATAACATGGATGGTGTAAACACATGGTGCTGCAGACCTACAGCCTATTGCAAAACATGTACATGGTCGGGAGTCGCTTACTATTCTTGCCAACGATAGTAAACACAAACCACTATAAGGAATCCCATAGAAAAGTCCCTCATCATAACAWGTGTCCTCAGATACCAGTRTCTCATTTTCAATCTCTTCAGTTGATGGGAGTCTGCTCAAATCTAAATCAAATTTCCGCTCTATCTCAGACTCATGTAGCCTGTACTTCATTGCTAGTGTACGAATGCAAGATTTTCTTACTTGCTCAGTAATAAAGAGCTTTATTTCAACAAAATTATTACATAAACGATACCATCTAAGCCACCGATGAACTATACCAGAGAACCAATCAATAATATGATCATGGTCTAGTAMAAGAAGCATATGACATGCACGAGGGAATCCTTCAGAAGTTGTCATTCCATATCGTTGGAGACACGTCCTTATAGCTTTCAGTGGGGCAAGAACTTCTCTGATGGAGACTACTTCAGAAGAGCTGATAGATTCAGGCAAAAGAGCAAGAGTAGATGTAGTCTCAGAAGAAACATATTTTTTGGCATGCTTTTGAAATGTGCAAAAAGAATCTTTTAGGTCTTGAGGTAGTGCTTTTTCAGTGATAAAATTGGATAAGATAGATTCTTCACTCTCRGCATATTTCGCATCAATGTCTTGCATCCATATCTTTAGTAAGACTTTATACCAATGATCAGTTTCCATTCCAGGTTTACGAAAGTGTGAAATCTGGCTCAATATCGAGTGACTGTCAGCAAGATGTTTGATTTCTGATTCTTTGACTTTCTTGAATCCATGACCAAGGCATTTTTTCCCAATTCTGACTGTCCCTTCGTCCCATAACTCTTGTTTTTGTAATGCAAATAACTTAACTTTTTCCTTTAACTTGTGAACCGCTCTAACTGCAGGACTCTCTCTTACAATGCTCTTTACAAGGTTGCCAAGGAATCTAATACCTCGAGAATCATTGCAAGATAAAATCTCTGCCTTGCAATCCATTTC
>NW_020208450.1:0-1195 GCF_001531365.2 Cynara cardunculus var. scolymus | reverse complement strand
CGTTCGTTTACGTTCGTTCATTTATCGTTCGTTTACGTTCGTTTATGTTCGTTTATATATTAAATTTAATATACAATTTTTTATTTATTTACTTTGAATTCAAGTAATATTTATTTATGTTCGTTTAGCCCGTTCGTTTATGTTCGTTTAGCCCGTTCGTTCGTTTACGTTCGTTTAGCATGTTAACGAACGAACATAAACGAACACGAACACACCTTATTTCTAAACGAACGAACACGAACACAAAGATTTTCGTTCGTTTACCGTTCGTGTTCGTTCGTTTATTCGGTTAAGTTAAACGAACGAACATGAACAAGCCTCCGTTCGTATTCGTTCGGTTCGTTTACAGCCCTACTCTCAGATGTATTATTCTTAGCCCGCACCCATCAGGAGGACATCACTGCCTCGCCCATACCCATGCCATCTGTTTTGGGCTTGGGCTTGGGCTTGGTATCGGACTCGTATTATTGGGCTTGGGCTATTAGGAGCCTACCCAGAGGCCCATATATATCATGACCAGCAAAACTTATTCAACTCAATTATACTATTACTGGTACACATACATACTGTTGGTTGATCTAATCCATAACGTATTATTTATACATATTTACACCAAAAGAAGACGAAATAACACAACAAATAACATCAACATATCCGACGAGTTTCTGCTTCAAAGCTCCCTGTCCCATGATCGACCACCTAGTACCACATCTTCCTTAAAGTCGTTGGCTTTCTGCTTATGTTGCGCACTTACCTCCTCGTACTTGTTCCCTACCGCCTCTTTCGCCGACTCCAATCCTTCCTTTGCTTTCTGCTTCGTTGTTTCGTAACCTTGTTTCACTTTCTCTTTGGCCCATTCCAAACCCTCCCCACCTTCTTCCTTGGCTTTCTCTTTTGCTGCTTCTGCAGCTTCCAATGTCTTCTCTTTCGTCTCTTTTACCTTCTTCATCGCCTCTTCTTTCCCTTCATCTGCACTCTCTTTCGCACCCTGTGCCTTCTCGTACGCCTTGTCCTTTAAGTAACCTGCACCCTCTTTCGCGCCCTGTGCCTTCTCGTACGCCTTGTCCTTGATGGATCCAGCACTCTCTTTTGCGCCCTGTGCCTTCTCGTAGGCCGAGTCCTTGATGGATCCAGCACTCTCTTTGGCGCCCTGCGCCTTCTCGTAGGCGCCCTCTTTCGCACCCTGCGCCTTCTC
>NW_020208449.1:0-1197 GCF_001531365.2 Cynara cardunculus var. scolymus | reverse complement strand
GAGTGGTATGTGAGTGAGGAGGGGTATGAACAGCAACCCCCAATATGAATGGTATTTGAGCGAGTAGAGGTTTTGAAATATGAGTGGTATGTGAGGAGGGGTATGAACAGCAACCCCCAACTCAAACCCCATGATCGGATTAGAGAATTGGAGAATTGGCTCTATGGTCGACACTCACTGGTCAAACGTTTTTCTTGGTCTTGAATTCCCCAGAATGAGAAGTCCCATCCCGGGGATTCTACATCCTTGGTGTGTGCACTAACAGCACATCCTGGCTCACCATAACGTTCAGTGCTACTTTGTATTGTACTCGGTACAACTCAGTTATAGAGACTACAGAGGCTCTAGTGAACGACTACAGTTGGTGCCACCAAAGGGTGACTGGTTTGGGGAACTGTCAGTCTATACACTTGCGTGAATTATGTCATTTTCAGATTTGTGATCAAATGAAACAGTTCTTAATAAACGTATCGAAGAAAACAGTAGATATGTTATAAATTATCTATGGTTATGGCTAGGTAAGATTACCCATATAAACTAAGAACTTTATAGAGAAAATAAGAATTAAGACTTGAAGAAAATATGGTATAAATCTT
The DNA here is from genome assembly GCF_001531365.2 of Cynara cardunculus var. scolymus. Classification (NCBI taxonomy): domain Eukaryota; kingdom Viridiplantae; phylum Streptophyta; class Magnoliopsida; order Asterales; family Asteraceae; genus Cynara; species Cynara cardunculus. Next base: position 601 of record NW_020208449.1, on the reverse strand, counting down.
ATGGAAGTGTATTTCATCTTCACATTAAGGGGTTATTTATGCCATCAAATAATGAAATCTCATATTCATTTACCATACATGGTTAATTAATAGTGAACTGGTTGTTTGTGGATTTCACATGAAAGTTGAAAATGTATTCATTCACTTGTGGGTCGGGTTTACAGTAAGGAGAGTTCGGGTGAGAAGCGTAAGAAGGGATCTTCACCCTTGGATGAGATGCACCGGATCAATCTCCATATCACATGCGATTCAAATGGGTAGGTTTGAGATTAAAGGTGATCAAATAGGTAGGTTTGATATATTTCTCAAAACAAACAACTATTTAAAGTTTGTTTGGTTTGCAGGATTTGGAATCAAATTTCATTCCAATCCTACGTTTGGTGTAAAGGAAAGTCTAAAATCGCATAAACATTTATTTAGAAATCTTATGGGGTAGTTGGCATTTTACGAGATTTCGTAGGATTTGTTTGTGATAATATTTCAAAATATACTATAACCATTCATTTTATAAGAAGGTGTTTTCATACGATCCATAGCTTTAACACGTGTGTAAAATTTTAAATATAAGAAGGTGTTTTCATACGATCCATAGCTTTAACAC
>NW_020208448.1:0-1197 GCF_001531365.2 Cynara cardunculus var. scolymus | reverse complement strand
TGTGTGTGTGTGTGTGTGTGTGTTAGGGTAATGTGAAAGTGTGTGAAGGTGTTGAGGTGTATAGCCGACTTAGTTAAAGACGGCCAAACACTTGCTATAAATAGCAAGTGTAGATTTAATTGCAAGGTTTTTTCTGATTTTCTGAGAGTTTTCTTCATACATTGAGAGAGTAATTGTAGGTTCAAATCCGTTCAACTATCTTTTGTAAGGTGAGTGTATACCGCTTTAAAGTATTGGTTATTAATTATGTTATTGCTAGAATATGCTATTTATGAACTGCATTTCATAAATATTTGTATCTTCTTAAACCTCCCAAGTGTTGACCGGTTTATTCTTAAACCGCCCAAGTGTTGTCCGGATATCTTCTTAAACCGCCCAAGTGTTGACCGGTTTATTTTTAAACCGCCCAAGTGTTGTCCGGATATCTTCTTAAACTGCCCAAGTGTTGTTCGGATATCTTCTTAAACCACCCAAGTGTTGTCCGAATATTTTCTTAAACCGCCCAAGTGTTAACCGGATTAAGACCTAATCCGCTCAAGCCATGTCCGACTTATCTTTTTCTATTCTAAGTAATTGTCCGGATTTCATATCTGGACAAGGTTGACCGGACTTCAAATCTGGCTAATGTGTTGAAGCTTTTGATATGAAATGGCGGTGTAACCGCGAGAGAGATGAAAAGGCGGTGTACCAGCAAGAGAGATGAAATGGCGGTGTAACCGCGAGAGAGATGAAATGGCGGTGTAACCGCGAGAGAGATAAAAAGATATGTGATAGATATAGATAAAATGTTTGTGATATACATGTTTAATTCTAAACTGCTAGTTTAGAAAGTATGTTGTTGATATGAGTTATATACTCTCAGTAGACCTTTTGGGTCTAACGCTCAGTTGTTGGACTAACCTGTTTTACAGGTCATCATACTTCGCAGGATAAAGGCAAGGGAAAAGTTTAGAATTGATGACTTTTAGTTACTCATAAATGTATCAAAGAAAGTTTTTGTTAATTTGTATTTTGTAAACGATGTTACTTTTTGTGTTATGAGTAATATCATGTGGATTATCCGTATGGTGGAAATTGTGGGTTGTTTCACTTCTGGTTGGTATCCGAGCCTTAGTTTAAGGGATATGGGTATTTGTGAAATACTTAGACTTAAACTAGAGGTGTGGAAGTTATAATAATAGGTTTCACTGGGACTAT
>NW_020208447.1:0-1197 GCF_001531365.2 Cynara cardunculus var. scolymus | reverse complement strand
GAAATTTAAATAGACAGCTTGTGATGCCAGAGCCTTGCTTCTTCACACTTATGAGATACGAGACAGAGAGTCTCTGAATTATCTCTTGGTGAGAAGTTCATAAGATAGAGATTTCCCTTACGTTTGGCTCTTAGCAACTCCTGACCTGATTTTGACATAATAGAACAAGCTTCCTTTTGGAACTTGACATTGTAGCCAGAATCACATAGTTGACTTATGCTCAAAAGACTATGTTTAAGCCCAGAGACATAAGCAACTTTAGAGACAAAAACCTTACCTTGAAGAAGATCTCCATATCCCTTTATCTCTCCTTGCATATTATCCCCAAAGGTTACTCTACCTCCAACTTTCTCTCTGTATGACGAGAGTAGCCTCTTATTGCTGGTCATGTGTCTTGAGCATCCGGAGTCGAGATACCAATGTCCACATGCGGCTYCTGCAAAAAAAATTATAGGGAYTTAGGTACCCATTTCATAATGGGTCCTCGATGATTAGGGTTAGAAGATCGGTTTTTAGTTTGGGGAAGAGGTTTTGTCTCTGCACCTGAGTTACCAGACTTGAGCTCTAGTTTGTCAAAACTAGTTTTAGGAGTTTTCTTTCTCTTCTGGGTCTTCTTGGAATTTATCCTTGATGACCCAGAGAGAATACAGTTAGGATTAGAGAAATGTTGCTTCAACTTTTGCAACAAAGAGAAACATTYACAAGTATGAGCACATTTTTTATGACAAAATGATTTATTTGATTTAAAGAACATATTATTACAATCATTCCTAGCATTGGTATTTCTAACAAACTTTCTATCTAGATATGATTGTTTTGACTTCTTAGAATGAATCTTCTTATTTTTCTTCTTATCCCTTCCTACTCCTTTGGCCTTCAGAGGCCTCTATGAAACAGAGGAATTAAAATTAGAGTCAGCAGCGGAATTTCCCTTCTGTTCTGGAGTGAACTTAATTGKCTTAGAAATAGGTTTAGAGCCMTTTGATGCAGAGGAAACAGACTTTGTATTCTTTACCCTATATTCAAACTTTGGAGAGAATTTAGTTCTTGTTGTCATGCTAACAAGGCCAGAACCCAGGAGAATCTTTTTCTCATTTGGAAGTTTTGCAACCTCTGGTTCTTTTGCTATAATCTCTATCTCAACTTGCTCTTTAATCGAGTCCACCCCTGACTCGGAGTCAGAGTCAAGAAAATCCT
>NW_020208446.1:0-1197 GCF_001531365.2 Cynara cardunculus var. scolymus | reverse complement strand
CCACTCCAACCGAAATCACTCCCCAAAACCCTTCAAAAATTCCATCATCTTGAAGAACAATCAAAACTTCAAGAAGTTGCAAGCAAAAGGTAAGGGACTAGTGGCTTTATCCTTATTTTTCGATATGATTTCTCATCTTCTACACTTTTCTTTTTCTCCTTTTTATAAACAAACTTTCTGGAGAATCTAAGATGAGAGATTATACATCAATGACATAAAAATGTCCTCAAAATGATGTTAATCTATGATCTACAAACATTAGAACTCAAGAAAAGTTGGTAAAAGTGCTTGCATGTGGGTTTTTGGCCAAAAAAGGGGTTGTTTGGAGCTGACATATTACTACCTAGTAGTTTTGCCGCCCATTTCTCTCAAAATAATAGTCCAAATGCTACGTTTCTTTTTTTTAAAATGAGGTTCAGTGAGTTAGGGTTCTATCCCCACTGGAATCACATAAAAAGAGTAAGTTTTGAACCTTCAAATGTTTAGAACAAAATAAGTGTGCAACAACACAATTGACAGTAGGTAAAACCTACTTTGGACGACCATATCTCTCTGGTTATTCCTCCAAAATGGTTTATTTTTCTTCTAGAACTTAATTTAATGACTTATCTTTCTAATGCAACTGGTCTCACTCAAAAATATTACGTTTTAGGCCTTCAAGTTTTTTATACAAGATTATGGTGCGAAAAGAGCATTGCTGACAGAATCTTGCATGCATTTTAAAATGGTCTTATCTCCTTCAAAACTCAATGCAAATGGGTGATTCTTTTTCTGGAAGTTAGCCTTATGTGTTAAATTTAAAATACTTCATCTTCGATCAAGGGCTCTGTAGTCTCTGTTGTTTCAGCCTTTTTGTGTTTTCTTTTCTTGTGTTTAGGCAGAGGCACAGTTGGGCCCTCTCCTTCTGCGGGCCTCTTTTTCGCTGTTTTCTTCTCAGAAGTATCATCAGCCTTCTRAGTCTTCTTCTTCTTATGACGAGGAGGTGATGGGACGCTAGGTGGGTGCTCACTCATCTCACCAGCCACTACTGGCTCCTCCACATTTTTTCAACACACTCACCTAGGGGTACACCTATGCATGGTGGGGTTGCAGGGACCGGTTCTGGTCGCCTGTTACCACGTCTGTAAGCTTTCCTTTCTTCATGAGAGAGATAACGGAGCATGGCTTTTGAGATAGGACGGGGGCTTTTGTATCCAT
>NW_020208445.1:0-1198 GCF_001531365.2 Cynara cardunculus var. scolymus | reverse complement strand
AGTCTCATATATGAAGTACATTCGTTGTACTGAATATATTTGTTATATTCACATGCCAATCTTTTTATAAGATTGTTAACAAATTCATAAGTTGAATTTGGTTATTTTTCCCATCTCTATAATCTGAATAGATTAAAAGCAAATTTGAAAAGATTTGCTTATAATTTTATGAATTGACCGCATACCTTCGAAGATTCATCCATTCAGATGTATGATGCAAATGCTTCTCATTTCATCATAAGGGGTAGTATTATATAATGAATGAAAATTTCTACGTCAATTTTGAAGATCGGGAGTTTGCAAAAGATTCAAGGAGTGTATGTGAATATGACGATTGCTGATTATATTCTGAAAATTATTCTTGTGCTACAATGTTGAGGGGGAGTTGAATGTGAAGATCTCACCTTAATAGAGTTTACTGAAAGAGATTTCAAGTGAAGAGAATGTTTCGTCTTCAAAAGGAAGAGTGTTAAGAATGTTTTTTGAAGAAGTTCATTGAAGATCATATCTGAAGACTATTGTTGTTACAGTGTTTCATCAAAGGAGGAAGATTTAAACTGTAAAGTGAAGATTGTTTTTGTTCTACATTCGGGGAGGAGAATGTTTGGAAGATTTACTCAAAAGAAGATTATTTGAAGAACATCAAGGGAAGATTGTTAGAAGATTATTTTGAACTTTTTGAAAGAAGTTTTTTTCAAAGTGCTTAAAGTTTCAAAGTTTCAAAAGAGATTCAAAGTATACAAATTCTTTCAGGCCTGAATCCAAAGAGGGAGAATATTAGGATTGAATTTTAGAGTTTATTGTATTCATTCTTGAAAGACTTTATTTGTATTTCTTGTTAGTTTGACTTTGTCTTTCTTGTGTTTGACTTTGACTCTTGTGAATTTTGTTTCACCTATAAATAGGTCTTGTAAGGGAGTTGTAGTGTAGGAAGGAGCTTAATTGTAACAGTATGTGTAATAGTGAGTTTAGAGGAATAATATACTTGTTGATAATTTGACCTTTTCTTCTCTAAACCCATATCATGAAGATTGCCATTTATCTTGTTATTTGAAGATGATTCTTGAAGATTGATCAAAGATTGGGACTATCGACAAAGTGTCGCATTAGCAACTTTATATGACATTTTTGAGAAAGTGTCCTATAAACTCAAATTTTTATAGGTTATTTGTTTTTATAGGATAGTTTTTCAAATAGT
>NW_020208444.1:0-1198 GCF_001531365.2 Cynara cardunculus var. scolymus | reverse complement strand
CCTTTTTCAACATTGTCTTTCAGAAAATGGTACCTTACATCGATGTGCTTGGTCTTGGAATGTTGCACTGGGTTTGCAGAGATTGCTATGGCACTCTTGGAGTCACAGAGGATGGGGACTTTGTCATAATGGAATCCATAGTCCTTAAGCTGAGTCTTCATCCAGAGAGCTTGTGAACAACAACTAGCAGCAGCAACATACTTTACTTTTGCTGTGGATGTCGAGACACAATTTTGTTTTCTGGATGTCCAACTTATCAGCTTGTCCCCCAAGAGTTGATAGTTTCCAGACTTGCTCTTTCTATCAAGTTTGCAACCTGCATGATCTGCATTTGTGTAGGCTATTAGATCATAGCCAGAGTTCTTTGGATACTAGAGACCCAATGATGGAGTTCCCTTGAGGTATCTAAAGATCCTCTTGACTGCAGAAAGATGTGATTCTTTAGGATTTGATTGATATCTTGCACAGAGACATGTGGCAAACATAATGTCTGGTCTACTAGCAGTTAGATACAGGAGTGATCCAATCATGCCTCTATAGGTTGTTACATCCACAGGTTTGCCTGATGAATCAGCAAATAACTTTGCGCCTGTAGCCATAGGTGTTCTCATCGATGATGAATTTGAGAGAGAGTATTTCTTCAGAAGGTCAGTCACATATTTGGACTGATTGATGAAAATTCCTTTTGAAGTTTGTTTTATGACTGAGGAAGAATCTTACTTCTCCCATCATACTCATCTCAAATTTGCTTTTCATCTACTCTGAGAATTTTTTGCATTGTTTTGCATTTGTAAAACCAAATATGATGTCGTCCACATATATTTGAACAAGTAAGATATCACCTTTGTGCTTTTTGAGAAAGATGGTTGTATCGATTGTACCTTTTTCGAAACCATTATTGATTAGAAAGGTAGATAGAGTTTCATACCAAGCCCTGGGTGCTTGCTTCAGCCCATAGAGGGCTTTATCCAGAAAGTAGACGTAGTCTGGATGTTTTGGATCTTCGAACCCAGGAGGCTGCTATACGTAGACTTCTTCTTGAAGTTTGTCGTTGAGGAAGGCAGACTTGACATCCATCTGATAGACCTTAAAGCCTTTGTGAGCTGCGTAGGCTAGGAACATTCGGATGGCTTCAAGTCTTGCAACGGGAGCAAATGTCTCATCATAATCAATCCTTTATTCCTGGCGGTAGCCTTTG
>NW_020208443.1:0-1200 GCF_001531365.2 Cynara cardunculus var. scolymus | reverse complement strand
CCAACAGAGGACTGATCCCTCAAGTTATGAACACAATATTTAACAAGATTGAGACACTGAAAGATCAAATTGAATTCCAATTGCATTGTTCCTACATTGAGGTTACTTTCTATGTTCTTCTATATGACCATAGGATATCTATATATCCTTAATTATGTTGTTTTTTGTGTAGTTGATGTTTAAGGTTGATTTTAACTAGAGTGTTTGAATTTTAAGATTCTAAAAGAAGAAGTGAGGGACTTGCTGGATTCAGCCGTTATTGATAGACTAGAAACCGGTGATGGAAATGCTGAGAACGCAGTACCTGGCAAGCTACCGGTACAAATTCGCAAAGCATCAGATGGAGCTGTAAGCCTAAGTGGATCAACTGAAGTCAGTGTTAGCACACAGAAAGAAATGACAGCTTGCCTAGAGCAAGGATGTGCGAATAGGTCAACAGCGGCAACAGACATGAACAGTCAATCAAGGTGACCAGTTTCTTAACAAATCTCTATCCTGTCTTCTCCAATTGCAGACATACAAATTAGTTTCAATATGGTCATGCATTGTTCTTTGTTGTTGTTGTGAAAGTCAATTTAAACATATGACCTTCAGTCATTGACTATGTTATGTAGACGGGAACATAATGCCACATTGCATAAACTAAATGCATACAAATTGTTCTTCTCAATCTAATTGGCTAGCAGAAATTAGCAATTCTGAAGCCAATCTCAATGTGCTAATAGATTTGGCTTTGAGATTCCAAATTAAGTGCAAGCTACTTGTTAAGAGGATGTAAATGCCCTATGAACTGTTAGACCTCTAAATATTTTCCAAAAGGATTTGTGTGTGACCCTTCTTCGATTTTGTTGTTTGATTATTACCACTTGACAATCTCTTGTCTATCAGATACTATGATCATATACTATTTGACGCAGATTGTGGATTCTTTCGAACTTATTTTAGTATCATATCTCTCAAACTTGAGCTATCACCAGCTTCTTTTTGTATTTATTTGCGGTTTATTAATGGTTATGTAGATACACATAAATGCCACCTTTTTTGAGTAAATTTTATGTTAGTTTTGTACAACAAATACGGGAATTTCATGTTTGGCATGTTTGTAACAGTCGGTCCCATGCAATATTCACAATAATTTTAGAGCAGAAGGATAAAAATAAAGGTGAAGCCAGTTCAAACGATAATTTTGGTGGTGAGGAG
>NW_020208442.1:0-1200 GCF_001531365.2 Cynara cardunculus var. scolymus | reverse complement strand
CTCCTCACCACCAAAATTATCGTTTGAACTGGCTTCACCTTTATTTTTATCCTTCTGCTCTAAAATTATTGTGAATATTGCATGGGACCGACTGTTACAAACATGCCAAACATGAAATTCCCGTATTTGTTGTACAAAACTAACATAAAATTTACTCAAAAAAGGTGGCATTTATGTGTATCTACATAACCATTAATAAACCGCAAATAAATACAAAAAGAAGCTGGTGATAGCTCAAGTTTGAGAGATATGATACTAAAATAAGTTCGAAAGAATCCACAATCTGCGTCAAATAGTATATGATCATAGTATCTGATAGACAAGAGATTGTCAAGTGGTAATAATCAAACAACAAAATCGAAGAAGGGTCACACACAAATCCTTTTGGAAAATATTTAGAGGTCTAACAGTTCATAGGGCATTTACATCCTCTTAACAAGTAGCTTGCACTTAATTTGGAATCTCAAAGCCAAATCTATTAGCACATTGAGATTGGCTTCAGAATTGCTAATTTCTGCTAGCCAATTAGATTGAGAAGAACAATTTGTATGCATTTAGTTTATGCAATGTGGCATTATGTTCCCGTCTACATAACATAGTCAATGACTGAAGGTCATATGTTTAAATTGACTTTCACAACAACAACAAAGAACAATGCATGACCATATTGAAACTAATTTGTATGTCTGCAATTGGAGAAGACAGGATAGAGATTTGTTAAGAAACTGGTCACCTTGATTGACTGTTCATGTCTGTTGCCGCTGTTGACCTATTCGCACATCCTTGCTCTAGGCAAGCTGTCATTTCTTTCTGTGTGCTAACACTGACTTCAGTTGATCCACTTAGGCTTACAGCTCCATCTGATGCTTTGCGAATTTGTACCGGTAGCTTGCCAGGTACTGCGTTCTCAGCATTTCCATCACCGGTTTCTAGTCTATCAATAACGGCTGAATCCAGCAAGTCCCTCACTTCTTCTTTTAGAATCTTAAAATTCAAACACTCTAGTTAAAATCAACCTTAAACATCAACTACACAAAAAACAACATAATTAAGGATATATAGATATCCTATGGTCATATAGAAGAACATAGAAAGTAACCTCAATGTAGGAACAATGCAATTGGAATTCAATTTGATCTTTCAGTGTCTCAATCTTGTTAAATATTGTGTTCATAACTTGAGGGATCAGTCCTCTGTTGG
>NW_020208441.1:0-1200 GCF_001531365.2 Cynara cardunculus var. scolymus | reverse complement strand
TTCATAAGATTAACGATGGATGAGAGTAGTTTTTACGGTTTTTACAAATTGGAGTGATTTTCATTTGATCGCTCCTCTTTCTCTCTCTCTCTCTATATATATATATAATAAATGAACTCCCATCATTTCTATAAATATCTCAATTAATTGGGTTGCAAGATTTGTACAAATACACAATGTTGTAAAAGAAATATACCATATATATATATAGGTGGAGGTTCAAATGAGAACCCCTATGATATATATATAGATATTTGACGATGATCAAATGAGAATCACAAATATGTTATAAATCTGTGGGAAGCCATATAAAAATATATTTTTACATGATTTTTTTTATCAAAGCCTATGATTTAAGATATTGTTTCATATATGTTTGTGTTCACTTTGTGAAAATATTACATGTGGAAAAAAATTGGTTCACCTAGTGAAATGAAAAAATACACGTAAAAAAATATTCATGAGCTGAAACAAATATACGTGAAACTATCATATTATGAAACAAATATATGTGAAACAATATTTTAAATCTTATTATTTGATGAAAAAATGTCATGTAAAATAATATTTTTTATATCAGTTTTCATGGGTTTATAACATGTGTGGTTTTCATTTGATTTAACCCCTATATATATATATATGTGTGTGTGTGTGTGTGTGTGTGTGTACACATGTTTGATACCATGTATAATTGATGTCCACTCCAACACTGTCGAGTCCCTAGGTGTTAGAGTGCGACTCTGATACCATGTTAGGTTATGTAAAAACTTTTTTAATAAAAACACCTTTATAGAGATATGCGTTGTTCCTACATATATAGGGGACCTTCTTTTGAGAACTCGTAAAGTTATGATAACCTTAAGAATTTGTGCATCATGTGTTATTTCATAAGATCTTTTTCTAAGACTAGGATTTGGAATATTAATTAACATATATTTTTTCTACAATGTGTTTGTTTGACATGTACTCCATTCACAATGTGAAAGTCTTTTACGTGTTTGTGAAACAAAAAGTACACGTAAAAAAGTTTCACATTGTCAACAGAATACATATGAAACAAACATGTGAAACAAATATATGTTAATCAATATATTAAATACTATATTTAGGCGTAAAAAATCATGTGAATAAAACCTCAAGGTAAAAGTTCTCATAAATCTCACAAATTTGAGTTCTCAAATGACTAAGCCCCCCCCCCCC
>NW_020208440.1:0-1182 GCF_001531365.2 Cynara cardunculus var. scolymus | reverse complement strand
CCTTTTTCCGGCGGATTTCCGGCGGATTTGGCCGCCGGAAAAAGGGGGTTTTTTGGTAGTGATAATTCAAAGAGTCTGTTTGTAGACTGACATATGTCCAAAAAGTTGAGATAAAATGATGATTAGCATAAAAATTAATATCAAATAGGAAACTACCACCAAAGGGTTTTTACTATTTAGAGACATGGTAATTTTTTTTATCAAATAAGCATATGACAGGTGGCATTGATGATTAAGTTGTACGAACTAATAATTCAGATAAAAATTTCCACTGGTCTTTAGATTATTTTACTATTAATGTTTCATTTAGTTTTCCATCCTAAATTTCTATAAATTTTAAATTTTGTTGCGTTGCAGCGGTATATAACTCGTATATATACATAGATGTGAGATATTATGCAACTCTTTATATTTGTATAGCCAATACAACTCAATCTCAACCGTTCATTTAATTTGATGAATATGTGATTTCATAAAAGTTTTGATTGTTTTTAATATAAAGTATTGATCATAATTAATGAACCCTAGTCATCTTCCATAAATATTTAAATCATAATAAATGAACTCACATCATTTCCATAAATATCTCAATTGATTGGATTGGATTGGTTGTATAAATGTGATAGGTTGTATTTGAAACGTCATCTATATATATATATATATATATGTGTGTGTGTGTGTGTGTGTGTGTGTGTGTGTGGTTTTAATTACAAACCATGCAATTCTTAAAAACCATACAGACCATAATCAATGCTTATATTAGGAAAGAATTGAAACGTTTATGGACCATTTTCATGATTCATTAATTATGATTGAGATGTACATGAAAGATGATAAGGTTCATTCACTATGATCATGGCTTTAGATTAGGAAACAAAAGAAGATCATATATTTATTAGACTAGATGAATGACTAAGATGTGGTTTGCACATTTTGTTGGAATTAAATGGTTTGTAAAATAAACCTCTCCTAATACATATACATATATATATATATGTATGTGTGTGTGTGTGTGTGTATATATATAAATATGTATGTATATATACATATATATACTAGAAGAGTACTCGCGCAATGCAGCGAGATACATCGTGTTTTTAATATTTCATTTTATTCTTTATCTCAGTCGATGTTATAATATGACTTTATGTGATTTTGAGAAAGCGATGATGTTTTTATTTT
>NW_020208439.1:0-1197 GCF_001531365.2 Cynara cardunculus var. scolymus | reverse complement strand
TTTAATTAAAATACTATATTATTTTAATTGTTCTTTACTATCTTGTTTGTTAATATCATATTATTATACATTTGTTTTAATTATATTATAATAATATCACAATTGACTAAGTTTTCAAGTTTTTTTTTATCATTTTACATGTTTATCAGCTAGTTTTTGTCAAATATGTTTTTTGTTCATTAGTTATCTTATCAACCAGCAAAACATAATCTTAATGTTATTATTGCTAAAACAAAGTAGCTATTGAAATTGTTGAACTTAGATATAAATTTTTTTTAAAGATTGATTTTTTTATAATTTACTATTGAAAAATTATTGCATATATATTTGATGGAGATGTTCTTATCTTTCTCTCTCTTATATAATTACAGAGATTTCTTTAGATTTAGAGATTTTCACTTTCTTTTTTTTTATATTTTAACATAAAAATTTATTAAATCTCTATTTTAATAAGTTGTTAAAGATGCTCTAACTACTTTACTAAAATTTCTATTACCTCAAAATCAAGAAATTAAAAATAAAATAATTTCTCAAGATCTTAACATTAATATTATTGTTTCTATATTATTTTTTTTATATAAAAATAATTATTTATTTTATATAAAAATAATTATTTATTTTTTCTCTGATTCATAATTTAGAAACAGATTTGTACTCTCTTTCTCAGAATATGGAGAAATAGACTTGTGTTCATGTGAGATCAAAAGTTTTTCGTGAGACCCGTAAGACCAATTTTCAACCCTTGGATTTAGATCTACAATCTGAACATTCATAATCACAAAATTGCCACGAGATTTCTCAATAATCACAAGATTGTCACCGTGCAACTTTAGATCATTAGCTTATAAAGTTGATCAATGAACATAAATTGGTCTTACGAGTCTCACGAAAAACCTTTGATCTCACGTGAACCCAATCTGGGAGATATATATATATATATATATATATATATATAGGAGCGATCAAATGAAAACCGCTCTCATTTGTGTAAACCGTACAAACCACCTCATACGTCCATTTCATTGTTTAATTTTATGAAATTTTTTCATGAAATTGTTTAATCTTGTGAAATTGTTTCATATAATACTTTTTTTGATGAATTTGTTTCATATATGGTTATGAAATTGTTTCATATAATATTTAATAAAATTTTAATGAAACTGTTTCATGTATTTCTCTAAAATTAAAATAATGAAG
>NW_020208438.1:0-1201 GCF_001531365.2 Cynara cardunculus var. scolymus | reverse complement strand
TTTGGGTGCAAATGCTTTGTACTCAACGATAGAGAATATCTTGGAAAATTTGACAAGAAAGCTGATGAAGGAGTCTTTCTGGGGTATTCTCAAACCACCAAAGCCTATAGGGTCTACATTAAAAAGACAAAGATCGTCATCGAAAGCATCAATGTGTCCTTTGATGATTCCACATCAATGACTTATGGACACAATAGTTTAGAACTCGGACTTCAAAGAAGAGCATCTGATTCATCACTTGGCAAACCCAATGAATCAGAACTAGCTACATTATTTGAAGACATCTTCGATGAAGAAGTAATCTCTGGAAATATGCCCACTACAAAATCTAACTCCATAATCGATGGAAATCATGAAGTCTCCAATGCTACAGGTACAACTCTTACAGAAACTCATGTTACTTCACCATCTACTTCTTATGTGTCTTCAGATCACGATCAAGATCCAAAATCTAACTTTGGAGATAATCTCGTCGAGGAGGAGTAAGCAGTTCCATCAGTCGATGACGAGCTGCATTCGGTTGCTCCAGAACCTCAATCAAGCGTCAAGTGGACAAAAGATCACCCACACCACCAAATCATTAGTGATCCAACCTCTGGTGTCAAGACAAGATCTGCCACAGCAAATGAATGCCTCTTCGCCAACTTTCTAAGCATGATTGAACCAAAGAAGATTTCAGAAGCCCTAAAAGACCCAAACTGGATAGACGCAATACAATTAGAATTACTCCAGTTCGAACGAAACAAAGTATGGTCTCTTATGCCTCTACCAAAGGGAAGACGGCCATAGGAACCAAATGGGTCTTCCGGAACAAGAAGGACGAAGATGGCATCGTAATAAGAAACAAAGCCAGACTTGTTGCCAAAGGCTACCGCCAGGAAGAAGGGATTGATTATGGTGAAACATTTGCTCCCGTTGCAAGACTTGAAGCCATCAGAATGTTCTAGCCTACGCTGCTCACAAAGGCTTTAAGATCTATCAGATGGATGTCAAGTATGTCTTCCTCAATGGCAAACTTCAAGAAGAAGTCTACGTGCAACAGCCACCTGGGTTCGAAGATCCACAACATCCAGACTACGTCTACTTTCTGGATAAAGCTCTCTATGGGTTGAAGCAAGCACCCAGGGCCTGGTATGAAACTCTATCTACCTTTCTCATCAACAACGGTTTCGAAAAAGGTACAATCGATACAACCCTCTTT
>NW_020208437.1:0-1175 GCF_001531365.2 Cynara cardunculus var. scolymus | reverse complement strand
ACATTCATTTATGGCACGTACTATCAAGACGGCTCACGTTCCTCCCATGCCATCATACAATACTCAACCGCCACTTTCTCATGATTATTATATTATAATAATCAATAGAAACGTTTCCCTTCCCTCTCACCCATCTCCACTATATATACTCATMTTCCCCACCATTACCATCTTTACGCCTTCATAACCTGCAAACTACTTTTTGACGAACACATACTACCTGCAACCTTCCATAGCAATGGTATCTTCCGCTTTCCACGAATCTAACAACAACGATAGCCGCCTTCAATCCACGAGAGCAGACAGTAGGGCCATCGTCTTCCTCCCTATGAAACCAAACAATCACTAGATCGACCTAACAAACACCCTCTTTGACGACAGGTACGGAATCATAATTGAATTCTTCAAAAACTACATTCTCCTCCCTGCTCTCACCTTGGTAAATCCCAAAGTACCTGTCAAATACGTTCAACAGTACTGGCAAAACTGTGAATTTGATGATGCCAGTCACGGTATCATGGGTGATATCGACGCACCAAACGACATGCTTTGCGCCGTCAAAATTTTACGAGCAAAGATCTCCAAGGTGCTATGTTTTCCAACAAGAAGAGAGCTCGAAATCGAAAAATATGACGAGCTACCTACCTTCGAGGACATTCTGCGATTTGTAAGGATGTTGGGCTACAACAAAGCGATTCGAAATATCTCAAATTTCAAAAGACAATTCCTCCCACCAATGTGGAATTTGTTCTTTTCCATTCTGAATCGGTCCCTGACATGCAAACTAGGCTCCCTCGACCAAGGAAACCTGAACATCATGACGATCATGTATGGCCTCTACTTCAACCTCAACATCAACTACGCCCTTCTCATATACACTGAGATCCACGCGGTCGTGATAAAGAAGTGCAAACCTCAAGCCGCTGGAAAACCACTGACATCTATCCTCTTCCCTCGATTCCTTGCTCTCATCATTGGGGATGCCATGAGGAAAAATGCACTCCCGCCACGGAGCCATTCACACCGATCTACAAAATGCACGGACATCGCCCAACTCTCTCAAAGGACGGATATAACATCAACAGACCACTCTCAAGGGCTATGCTCACTGTCATTCCATCGACAAATGAGATACGCCAGACCTATGAACGCTCCATGATGTCCCATGAACCAAG
>NW_020208436.1:0-1175 GCF_001531365.2 Cynara cardunculus var. scolymus | reverse complement strand
TATATATATATATATATATATATATATATAGGAAGAGTTCAAACGAGAACCCCTGTGGTTTACGGAAACGCGAAAACAACCTATTAACCTCATATTGTGATAACAATAAAAATTAAGAGATTTTTTATATTAAAAATGAAATTAAAACAATTCAAAAAAAAATTGAGAGGCAAACAGGTAATATTGGAATTCGAAGTGATAAAATTTTAAAAACACGATCACACTAAATCTAATAATCTGGATAACATAATGGACTATTATGGTTATCGCTTATTTTAACATGATTTGGTGTGATTTGGGTGTGATTTGGGTGTGATGTGGGTGTGATTATCACACAATTATCACAAGGATTCCGTTCGGCTAGGGTTAACTTAGGAAATCGACTATCGATTTGATGTAATATGGGTGTGATAATCATGTGATATCACTATCATAATATCGCACTCGATTTGATCATGGTTTTGATCGGTTACGGTTAGATAATCACACATTTTTCACAACGATTATTCATGGTTTCGATAAGTGAGGATTAGACAATCACACATTTATTACAATGATTACGGGCGAAATTCACTAAACGATTTCACTACCAAAATTACCCTCTTTTCCGGCGGACAAATCCGCCGGAAAAGAGGGCGCCGCTGATTTTTTTTCCGTCGAGTTTTCTGGCGGATTTTTCACTTTTCCGGCAGACTACGGCCGCCGGAAATCTTTCGCCGGAAAAATTAAGTAACTTGGTTTACCTTAATTAAAAAAATTTAAAACTTTTTGGGCGGATTTTTCCGCCGAAAATCCGCCGGTGTATTGTCTCGCCGGAAAAACTTAATTAAATAAGATTTCCAAAAAAAAAATTAAAAATTTACCGGCGGCCAAATCCGCCGGAAATCCGCCGGTAATATTTTTTTTCTTTTTTTTTAAATTTAAATAAAAAATTTCAAAAAAAAATTAAAAATTTACCGGCGGCCATTTCCGCCGGAAATCCGCCGGTAATATTTTTTTTTTTTTTAAATTTAAATAAAAATTTTCAAAAAGGAATTTTTAAAAATTTTCCGGCAGCCAAATCCGTCGGAAATCCGCCGGTAATATATATTTTTTTTAAATTTTTTTTTTATTTTTTTCAGTAAATATTTAAATCCTGTAAATCTGTAAAAATATGGATAAAACTAAAATGAAAC
>NW_020208435.1:0-1165 GCF_001531365.2 Cynara cardunculus var. scolymus | reverse complement strand
TTTTACTTTTTCTATACTTTTACATTCAAGGAATGAGAGCTAACATATATTCAGTACAACGGATGTATTTCATATATGAGACTTTTTTAAGGTTCATCTCACCAGGACTTTCATTCAATCATCGATAGCCTAATAATAGCATATCTATGAATGATACAGCATCATAACATATAAATTGCAAAATCTGTGTAGGATAGAAAGATAAAGCAACATATGCTTCTGTTTAGGCTCAAAAAGATAAATCACGTGGACTACACAAATTTATCTGACTCAATTTGTGATCAAAAATACTTGAAGGGGGGACATATATAATTCTTTTTCAATATCAATTTTCTCCTAATGAAAAATTGGTAGATTGTGAGCTGTGGTTCCCCAAGTGTTATTAAAACATTTATCTGTTAAGAGATAAATGAGTAGCTGATGGGGTTGTGACAAAAATTGGTCTAGCTTTGCCTTTTTCAATATTAGTCTCCAAATAATTGAGAACTAATAGATTTCATGGTTTGCTTGGATTATGAATGTTAGCTCTCATTTCACTTAATGTAAAAGTATGGAAAAAGTAAATTCTGCAAGTGTTGACAGAAGAGGTTCAACCACAGAAGACCACAGAGGACCAACAACAGAAGGTGTTCTATTGTACAAGTGAAGTATGACAGAACCTCTGTTGTCTACTACAGAGGTTCTGGAAACTGGTCCTCTGTAATCAAAGCTTACAAGTCAAAGATGATAGAACCTCTGTCGTCTATCACAGAGGTTCTGGAAGATGATCTTGTGGATTCAAGTGCTCTCAACTCACATCCAGCAGAGCCTCTGGGATGGCTCACAGAGGGTCTGCAGTTTTATCTTCTGTGAAGAACTTTTTTACTGTTTTACTTAGATTAATTTGTACGTCAAGGTTTTGTCAGAAAAGCCGTTAGGAACGTGTATTAATAGCAGCTTAGGCCTTTGTAATTGAGTGTGCTTCCAATATTGTAATCGTTCATTTTCAATTCAATTGAAATACATTTGAAGCTTCTCTCGTGTGTTCTTAATATTCATTGTCTGCTTGTTCTTGATTCATTGCTCTATTTGATTCTTACTTTGTTTTCGCTGCACTGTGTTTGTCTTATAGATCATTTAGAGTATTGGGTTAATATAAGAACTGAGTTAATCGATCCTATTGGTA
>NW_020208434.1:0-1202 GCF_001531365.2 Cynara cardunculus var. scolymus | reverse complement strand
TTTTTTTGATGAATTTGTTTCATATATGGTTATGAAATTGTTTCATATAATATTTAATGAAATTTTAATGAAACTGTTTCATGTATTTCTCTAAAATTAAATAATGAAGATGATAATATCCATGATTAACACCCTCCACAATAAAAATGACTAATCAACCTCTCATAATTACAAAAAAATGAACAAAATGAAAAATTATAATTAATTGAATGAGGTTTTCACGGTTTTTACAAATTGAGTGGTTTGTATTTGAACATTTATCTATATATATATAATTATATTGTTTCATATATTTTGTTATTGTATCGAGATGGGTGTGTATTTATGTTTTATATAGGAAAAAAATTTAAAAGAACTCTAAACACTTTAGTGTTTGGAATGATTAAGTCTTTAGATAATTTTTTGGAATAAATAAGTCATTGTACATTTCAAAACCTGTTAAATAACTCATTGGACTTTATAAACCTGTTAGATACATCCTTATGACCTATAAAACTGGTTAATGTGGTAAAATAATAAATAAATAGAAGTCTGAGAAAAATCAACGAACTTTCATATTTTAAACGATTAAATTCCTAAACATTTTTAAACTAAAAAAACACTTACATTTACTAAAAAAGTATTTACATTTAAAAAAGATTATGATGACATTTATTTTAATTAAAAACAAAAAATATTCAGTCAATGATTTTCTAAATTAAAACAATAAAAATATATTTAATTTTTTTAATTAAAAATAAAATATATATTTCGTTGGTGATTTTCAAATTAAAGAAAATAGAAAATAGTTTGGCTAAATTATAGGGATTAATGATAAACTTTAACTAAATACGTAATTAACTAAAATTCGTCGCTAGTGTTCATTGGTATATATGCATGAATTATTTATATATAATTGATGGCCAACTTGACCACCGTCAGGCGCTCGAACACAATGATATCATTTCACCGACGAATTAGCGACAAAATTTAATTAATTACGTATTAAGTTCAATTTTATCATTACTCCATCAGTAATTTAATTAAATTATTTTCTATTTTCTTAATTTAAAAAATCACCAACGAGTATTTATAATTTAAATAAATTTCATCAGTAATCTTTTTTAAATCTTTCTTTATTTTTTTAATTTGAAAAATCACATACGGAATATATTTTATTTTTAATTAAAATAAATTTAATCAATAATTTTTTTAAATCTTTT
>NW_020208433.1:0-1202 GCF_001531365.2 Cynara cardunculus var. scolymus | reverse complement strand
TACATACATACATACATACATACATACATACATACATACATACATACATACATACATACATACATACATACATACATACATACATACATACATACTTTAATATTTCTGCAGGCATGGTGTTAGTACATTTACTCCATTGAAAGGGCTTTTCATGCAAGGCCCCGTCTTTGTCAGCTTTTTCCTTACTGTAAGTTAAAATATTATATCCATAATGGCTGCTTCAATCAGTTAATAATCTTGATTTTGCATTATATTCATTAATAATGTTAAAGATGGTACATTTTATGAATGTGCTGTTCCTATACATTTTTGGTAGTGGTGCTTTTCTTATACAATTAAATGCAACTGTTAACTATATCTGTCATCATTTGCAGATTCAGAACATGGTGGAAAAGGTTCCATCTTTTAAAACTGGCGGGATATCTTGGTTCCTCGATCTCACGACTGCTGATAGTTTTTATATTCTTTCTTTTTTGACGGCATTTTCATTCTGGATAACATTTCCATTAAGCTATGTATGGATAAAACTCTTTGTGTGGACTGACATCCGTATATTGTATTCTTCAGTTAAACATGCAAGAAGGTTTGGAAGGTAATCCCGCTTCTGGCACAATGAAAAATGTTTCAAGGGGTTTTGCTGCTCTTACAGTTCTCCTTACTGCAAATAGACCATGTATCAAACTATTATCTAATAAACGCTTACTTTTTATAATCAACTTTAACAGTAAGAACATTAGATAAGAAAAATTCAACAGTATCATTTATTTACGGGTAAGAATGTTACCCGTGGTAACTTTTGTCGATAAAAGACGCTTACCACAATCCACGTGATAACTTTTATTGATAAGGATTTTCTAAGCGACCCCCACCCAAAGCTCACAATCAGAGTGGAAAAAAGTGCTTTTTTCTGGGCATATTTTGGTTAGTTGTTGCGAATCCAAAAGTAAAAACCTGCCACTGTCACAACAGATGACTGAAGAATAGATTATTGGTATATGGATCTGTCGATCACCGATTGAAATAGGAACCCTGTTAGATAGGAAACAATAAAAAAAACGTTTTCTAAAACTAAACTGTAAATTGTAGGAGGAATTCACAAAAAGGAAGACCTCTCCAAAAATAAGCGTATGCCACTTTATACAACGAACACACGGTATTCTTTAGTAAAAGGCGAAAGAATAGTTCGCTTTGTGTTCATTGCA
>NW_020208432.1:0-1144 GCF_001531365.2 Cynara cardunculus var. scolymus | reverse complement strand
AAGTGTCCTTCTGCCGCCAAAGCTGGTTCACCAGCTTTGAGCAAGAAAGTAACCAAGGCTGATAAATCAACTAAGGTGAAATTATCCACAAAGGCTGCTACTGCAGTCATGGTGAAGAAGACCGCTAAAGCCTCTTCTTCAGGTTCAGCAAAGACAACTCCTGCTGAAAATTTTTCAGTATCAGACGTTGTAATTCCTACCACTAAAGTATCTTCTTCAGACTCAGTGAGGACTTCCACTTAAACTACCTTGTAGTGTCAAGGGTTATTCCTCTTTCCACTCAAACCTCTTTAGGTTCAGTGATGCCATCTTCTGATACTAATTCGTTAGCATCAGATGATGAAGCCTCTAACAAAGCTGGACCCCAWTAGCTGGGTACCAATAGCATTCTTATTTTGTTTCCTTGCTAAGGTTATCAAAGGCATATAGTATCTGAACAGTGGCTGTTCGAGACATATGACTGGAAATAAATCTCTTTTAACTCACTTCAAGGAAGAAAGAGGACCTTCCGTAACCTTCGATGGAAATGGAAAAGGATATACCAAAGGCTTTGGTATATTATCCAACAGTACAACWACTTTCAAATGCGTTGCATACGTTGAAGGACTGAAGCACAATCTTCTTAGCATTAACCAACTGTGTGATAAAGATTATACAGTTAAATTCTCAACGAATTCTTGTCATGTTCTTGACAAAGATGATAAGGTTGCTCTAACCGGTTCTCGTCTAGAGAATGTTTATATCATCAACATGAATTCTCCTCAAACTGAGAATGGCTGTTTCTTGTCCAAAGCCTCATCAGATATTAACTGGTTATGGCACAAACGACTATCTCATCTCAACTTCAGGACACCCAGTGAGCTGTCAAGAAATGATCTTGTCACAGGTCTTCCTCAACACTCGTTTGCAAAAGAATCTCTTTGCGCAGCCTGTGAAAAAGGAAAACACACATGAGCTAGCTTTAAGTCGAAGCAAATATCTTCAGTGACTTCGCCTCTTCAGCTATTGCATATGGATCTTGTTGATCCTCTCTCTCAGTGATTTGATGATAATCCCTTTTCCCTTTCACGTTGTWTTTRTGTTTCTGTATTTTYAGTTCCARCGATCATCACTGAGTATGTTCAGTGATCGCTGAAGAACTTGC
>NW_020208431.1:0-1202 GCF_001531365.2 Cynara cardunculus var. scolymus | reverse complement strand
AAAATGAAGAAAAGTGAGATTTTAACAAGTTTTTTTATTCCAAAAGTTATGTTGTCTTTTTTTTTTTTTTTTGTAAGGGTGTCCGGGCCAAAGCCTGACTAATCCCCGGCAAATTTGGAGGCTAAACATGGCCTCATTTAAATGTCGCCAACACTCCCCTCCCAGGGCTCGAACTCGGGTTCATGACTATATCATGTCCAAGCCTTTACTACTAGGCTGGAAGGTCTTTGACAAGTTATGTTGTCTTGTATGCTCAAAAAAAAGAGAGAGAAGATAAAATCTACAAATTTGAAGAAATCTTTACAACTTTATATTGAAGAGACAAAAATAGTATTTAATTCTTTCTTATTGATAGAGGACATTGAAATTAAATATGTATGAGAGAGAAACAATATCTATACTATATTATAAAGCATTTGGTAAAAACTCTTAAAAACCATTTTTTATGCATGAAGTACTGTTTATTAATGCATATCTATATTATATTATAAAGCATTTGACAAAAATTCTTAAAAATTATTTTTATGCATAAAGTACTGTTTATTAATGCATATTACTTAAAATTCAAGATTATAAGTAAATTGTGCATAAATACAACTTATTAAAGCTTTAATTTTGAATTTGTGTAACTAAYTATAGATAAACATAATCATTATTACTTTTATTCTTGAATTTTTTTAATTATTGTATTTTAATTATAATTATAATAAGTAATTTTCGATCATTATAATTTTTGTTATTTGATTTTTTATCATATAGACCATGGTCTTATCAATAATGGTGAAGAATTAAGGTGAAAAGTATTAAAAAAAAAATCTAGACTTTGATCATTTTTAATCTCAAACTCACATATGAATAGCGTTTGATATGGGAATAGATCCAGTGCATCTCATCTTAATGTGTGCATTCAAGAATAAAGATCTCTTCTTACCATTCTCACTGAAATCTAACCCTATCCATGATTGTGTCACAAATCATAATATTCATAATTTTTTGTTATTCTATTTATTTTGTGAGATTTATGATAACCATCATTAATTGAATATCCCGTTTGTATATCATTAGTCGACAACTTGACAAGTTAGGAACATATCCAAAAGCTATGCTAAAATGAAGAAAAGTGAGATTTTAACAAGTTTTTTTATTCCAAAAGTTATGTTGTCTTTTTTTTTTTTTTTTGTAAGGGTGTCCGGGCCAAAGCC
>NW_020208430.1:0-1203 GCF_001531365.2 Cynara cardunculus var. scolymus | reverse complement strand
GAGTCCAATATTGAATAGTTTTTGACTTAATTATATTATTATATATTATATATACTGTGAAAAAATATTTTTAATATTTACGATTTATACTTTTATAGTTATTTATTTATATATATACTATATATTTTGGGGTTAGACTGTCCAAATTGCATTGTATAATATGTTTTGAATCTTAGGTTTTTTTGAAATATATATACATGTATTAATTCAACCTTAATCTGAGTTTCTGGACAAAAAAGAGGGTAAACAATTGAAATTTCATTCTAAAATTCATTTTTTTTTGTCTTTTCATGGCTTATTATCTGTCAAAATTTGTAGTTTTCTTTATTGGTTTTGAGTGTTTATCTTAAAACTCAAGTTTCTTGGTTCTTTGCTCTTGGTGTAAATCGAATACATTTGTGGAGTCGTTTAAATATGTTGAATTTTAAATATATTGGATTTTAAACTGTCATACAATTTTTTTCATCGATAGTCTATAATTGGAACCATAACTCTTATTTATTCAAATTGTATTAATATATAAAGACCAAGTGTAACTTATATCATCGTTAAATCTTATCTTATAAAACCAGTAGAACTTCAAAATTGTTAAAATTCATGGCTCCCGTCGCA
This sequence comes from Cynara cardunculus var. scolymus, assembly GCF_001531365.2. NCBI lineage: Eukaryota > Viridiplantae > Streptophyta > Magnoliopsida > Asterales > Asteraceae > Cynara > Cynara cardunculus. Next base: position 591 of record NW_020208430.1, on the reverse strand, counting down.
TTGCGCGGATACACAACTAATATATATATATATATATATATATATATATATGAGCCCGTTTAAGGAAGAACTGATTATTTTGTGGTAAACATGAGATCCAATATGAACCACTCATTTGTAATTCAATGTTTGACAACTAATCAAAATATACATCATATTTTAAAAACGTTTGTGAATCAAAGTGTATCATAGTGATAACATTCACAATGTTTCATGTGTATTACAATGTATTTTCTTTATTTTATGAAATGTATCATAATGTGTATTTTCGTTATTTTCATTGATTTACAAATGATATCACATTGTGCATCTTGTATGTATATCTGGGTATCACAGTAAACATCGTCTATAGGTATCACAGTGTGTATCTTGTGTTCACATAAAGTTTATCGGAATAAGATTTGCCGAATAAAATTCGTCGGAAAGAGGAAAGATGAGAGAGGATATTTTTAAAATCCCTAAAATGCCCTCAATTAATATTTTAAGTTAAAATTACCAAAATTATTAATTTTTCAATTTAACCTTTGATTTGCGATTGAAATTTGATTTCACAGTTACCACAAACAAAACAGTTCTCTCATTTGATTGAGT
>NW_020208429.1:0-1203 GCF_001531365.2 Cynara cardunculus var. scolymus | reverse complement strand
AAGGAAGTTAAGTCCAATATATATTGGACCATTCCCTATTGTGGGAAGAGTTGGGGAAGTAGCCTACAAGTTAGGACTTCCACTAGAGTTCGGTGGGATCCATGACACATTTCATGTGTCGAATTTGAGGAAGTATCTAATAAGGCCAGTTATGGCAGTACCTTTACCTGAGATTAAGGTGGATGAGAGACTATGCTTTGAAGAAACCCCTGAACAGATTACTGATTACAAAGTAAAGAAGTTGCGAAACAAAGAGATTGGGTTAGTAAAGGTTCAGTGGCATTATCATAAGGGACCAAACGCCACCTGGGAATCAGAATCAGATATGCGGATGAAGTATCCTTACCTTTTTGTTTAAATGGAATTTCGGGACGAAATTCTTTTAAGGAAGGAATGTTGTAATATTCGGGTTTCATAATTTTGGTTATAGATTTAGGAATTAGTATATATATTTATTTATATATATATATATATATATATATTAGATGTGTGTGTGTGTATGTGTGTGTGTGGGTGATTGTGGAATATATTTATTTGATGGTGGTTTATGCACTTGCTATATATAGCAAGTGCATATGAGAAATAAAGGGTTGCTGAAATTCTTGAGTACAAAAGTCAATTGAGAGAGTGCAGACTGGTAAATCACAGGTTTAAATCCATTCAACATCTTTTGTAAGGTGAGTGTATTAAGCTTTGAGTATTATTTGTTTGCATACAATTCAACAGTTGTTAGAACTGGTTATTATGATTTATATTTCATATTGTGCGGATTCTCCTTAAACCGGACAAAGGCTGACCGGATTTCATCTAAACCGGCCAAGTGATGTCCGGATTAAACCCTAAACCGGTCAAGAGGTGATCGGATTAACCATAAATCGCTCAAGAGGTGTTTGGATTAAAACTAAACCGCTCAAAGGAATATGTGATGACTGGATTGATATCCGGACAATTTTATCCGGATTGATATCCGGACAGTGTTGTCCGGATTAGATCTCCGGATGATTGGCCGGACTCTAAATCCGGTTAAAGTGTTAGTGTTAGGACCTTTAGATTCAGCTTGGTATTTAATCCCTTACTCTGGATGAACTCTTAGAACGATTATAATGTAGCGGAAACAATTAAATGAACAAACAGAGCAAATAATCAATCAAGAACACAGATGAAGAATATGAAGAACACGAGAGAATAGCTTCAAAAGATTTT
>NW_020208428.1:0-1152 GCF_001531365.2 Cynara cardunculus var. scolymus | reverse complement strand
TACATAAACTTTTTATTTTGTGTCATTTTAGTCGTCTTAGTGAAAACTTTCTAATGATATATTTTGTTATAAAAATATTTATCGTATTATAATTTAATAAATTATATAAATTAATCAAAATATATAATAGATATAAAAACTCATTAGGTGTAAATTGGACATTTTATCTGTTTCATCTTGTCCAGACCTCTCTTACCAGATGCTGAACAGTTGTTCTGTCATGTTCTGTTATATCATATCTTTATTGTCTGGATACCAAGCACACCATAATAAAAAATTATCGTTCCACGACTATAAAACAAATAATGGTTCTATTTCAGGCTATTAGAGGTCAAACAATGGTTCTAGTTATAGGATGAACCATGAGAAAACTTAAACACTAGTAGACTAAGTCAACCAATACAATCATTGAGTAGAGGTTTTTAGCCCTTGTCTGTTTTTCATTTTAAGCTTTTTTTTTATAAAGAGGGGGGAGACCCCTTCAGATCAAGCAAAAAAACTAAAAACGCAAGACAAATACGCACTCAGGTGGGGCGAACCACAACCACCAGAAAAAGCCAAGGAGCCCCGAGAGAAAAGAAGGGAAAGAGAAAGAACCAATCACAAGGGAAAGGACCCAGGTAGGAAAAGGGGCCTAAAATAGGCTCACCCTAGACCAAACCAAAAGAAAAGCACATAAAGCAACTAAGCAACGACTAAGAAGGTCACACAAGACTAAGACATCATTGGACTTTAGGGGACGGGGTAGAGACCATATGCTCAGGCTCCTGAGATGTCATTGGATCAACCTAAGTAGGAGAGATATCACTGGAAAGAAACCGTGCGGTGTCACCATCGTCCGACTCAACCTCAATCATGTCATCCTCACCAAGGAGGTCATCCTGATCAAGGAGATCATCCTCGATCTCAAAGTGAGCAAGGGAAGGGGAAGAGGAAGACCCATGGTCTTTAAGAAGAGACAGATCAGCAAGAACATAGAAATGATTAGAAGAGGAGAGAGGATCCTTGATCTTTTTCCAAAGGGGGTTTAAAGGTTTAGGTGAGGGTTGGGTAAAGATGGGTGGGCGAGGTGGGGAGGAAGGTCTAGAAGGGGAGGATAAACCTATTTGAGAAGGCTTCTTCTGGATAGGGCGGTACTCTTTGCGAGGGGGG
>NW_020208427.1:0-1203 GCF_001531365.2 Cynara cardunculus var. scolymus | reverse complement strand
CGCATCTTTGGTTATTCTCCAGACTTAGTCAATTCTTCCTTGATGTCTTCATCGGTCTTCTGGTTCTTCATCACTTATTGTTTTTCATTACTTTTACCCTTTATGGATTATGGGGTCTAACAAAAAAATTGATCAAGATGTAACTTTGAAGCACAATCAAACAAGGAGAGATATAAGAAATCAGACCATTCAGAATGTGAGAGAAACAAATGAAGATCTGTAAGAACAAGTTACAGATTCCGATATTCAAAGAATTAATGAATATATATCAATCAAAGTAAAAAAAAATCAGAAAACAAACTGTGATTACTAACGAGCGTATTATCACCAAAAATGATTTTATATAAGAGACGTGATAATAACAATTTGAAGAATAGCTGAAACAGGTATTGGAGTTATGTACGATGAGAAATTACACAAGTAAAATCTCAGGAAATACTTGTTCAAAGAATGTACTCGTTTCCTTAAAAAAAATTACTTTCCAAAAACATTTATTAAAAAATTTCTAGTGACTCCCCCTAGAAAGTAGATTTAAGAAATGTTTCAGTTAAGCTAAAAAAAAAATAGAAACATTTTTAGCATGGGTCCTAAACTGAATGTTTAGAAGCCTTTGTTTGGACAAATTACAACGTCCCCCTGAATTTGGGCATCATGTGATTGAAATTCTGATCAGCGCAATAATGACACACCTACAAAATCAGATTAAAAAGATTTTGGTACCCAAATGAACTTGGGTCCTTCTTTGTTAGTATCAGGTTGCAGGATGTTATAACTTCCAAACCATCTATTTTTATTAGATATGTTATTTTTCACGCTTTTAACAGGATGATTATAAACAGAATAAGATCCATACAAGTTATTGTAATCATACCTGTTATTACCTTTTCAACTATTCTGATAGATGTTATCTCCATGCCACCTGTTGAACCTCTTCCTATTGACAAAGTCATTAGTTCTGCATGTTGAGCTCATAATTCTTCTCTTGCCAAGATTGATCAGATCATTAGTGGATCTCACAATACAAGGAAAAACAAAATTAGTAACAACAGATGTATGAGACGAAACAAAATCAGCTTTATTAACCCAAACATTTTTAACTTTGATTGATAATTGGGTGATCCAATGACATACCCTTGATAATACTGATTTGAAGAACGAGAATTGTTCTTAGAAACAGTTGATTTAGGGCTGCTTGAATAACTG
>NW_020208426.1:0-1203 GCF_001531365.2 Cynara cardunculus var. scolymus | reverse complement strand
TAACCAAACAGATGTGTCAGTAAGAATATAAACATATGATTTATATGAACTACATATGTGTTCTAGTTTTTTAAATAAGCACATTAAGTATATAAATAGATGATTTATATCAACCGCGAGTGTTTTATTTGTCAGTGTTATTGAAAAATTCATGCATGTAGGTGGTGACAAACTTTTTGTCAGATAATGAAATAGGTTATGATCTTGTGGAGTGTTCTATTTGAACAAAGTATTTTGTCCCTAATGTTGTTGATGGACTCAAACTGAAGATGAAAGTAAAGTTTATCCCTATAAAAGAAGCATAAACAATGTATAGGTAGTAGGCGGGCAAGACTGGTTTTGATGTTCGATTAAACGCTAATAATATAAACAAGTATGGTGAAATTCAGACCAGATGGTTTGTATGTAGTAAAGAGGGTATCCTAAAAAAAGAATTTTGATTCACTTGATCTTTGTCCAAATGATAGGCCATATGGAATTCCAACGTCAACATTCAAGATGCGATGCATGTATTAAAATCCATTTGACCAAGGATAGGCCTAGTTATGTGATATAAGAGTTTGTGGAAAATGCTAATTATCATCGATTTTCTACAAGAACAGAAAAAAGCAATATACTGATTATAAGCACGGATTAAATAGCTCCAGTAACAAGTTTATCAGAACTTCAAGAGGGATGTTGTTGGATTTTTTGATAATAAGGATGCGTTGATGTTGATAAATAAGTTATCCAATGGAAGGGATATTGTGCCCGACTACTTTTCCGAGTACAAATGTAATGGACGGGAGCTGAATACGATTTTTTGGGCTGATAAAGTTTGCTAGACTTAACCAAAAAGAGTTTGGTGGTGTTATTTCGTTCGAATATCCTCTTTGAACCAATAAGTGAGTATGAATTTACATTGACTTTTTTTATGTTTTTTATCAATTCTTTTTGATTTAGTAAAGGCTATTATTTGTTGCAGGCAGGTGATGATTTTTGTTCCCTTCTTGGCTGTTGACAATCACAAATCATATGTACTTGTTGGTTCTGCTTTGATAAGTTGGGAGACGATTGACAACTTCACTTGGGTACTGGGAGCCTTCTTGAATGTCATGAGAAACAACCTCATCTTCGTGATTACAGATCAATGTTAAGCTATGAAGAAAGTTGTTCCATTGGTGTTTACGGAATGGAAACACCGTCTTTGTATGTGGCACATTA
>NW_020208425.1:0-1147 GCF_001531365.2 Cynara cardunculus var. scolymus | reverse complement strand
TTTTACAATATTTATCCAAATCCAGAATTTCAGATTCTGGACAGAAACTTTAGGTTACAAATATGATCCATTAAAGAGACTTAAAAATGAAATAAGTTCCCATCTTTTTATATGGTTTATAGCACAGAATTATAGCCATCGTGACCAAAGTTCATGAAGATTGGGTAAGAGATGATGCTTCAAATAAATCATGCAATGTAACTTACACAACTGAAATGGCAGATTGCACCATGCTAGTAAAATACTCATAAATAGAGTTCTACTAGGTTTTCTGCAATGATTCAAGTTGGATTGGAAACCTAACATTTATACGAAACTTTTAAACTAAAAATCACTCATTTTGGATGAGTTGAAAGAAAGATATGACACCTTAAAGTCACATGCACATATCTGCCATCAATTGATAGAATGCACACCTAACTTGTAAAAATCGGTTCATGCCTCAAAACATCGTATTGTTGAGTGAGACTAAATTCAAATGAACCCTAACTCATAAACGTAAGTTTTAGAAGAAGAATCACACATTAAGGACATATAAGTAGAAAAATATTAACACACAAAGTAAAGGTTACCTACTGGTGGATCACATTTTACACACCTATAGAGTTTAAGGTGCTTGGAGGTCAAAACTCTATAATTTTATGTGATTCCACTTTAATATGAAAGAAAATCCATAAGGTTAACTCTCAAAAGAAGATTCATCCTTTTTCATTGAGTTATGAGAGAGATAAGGTCGATGTAACACACATATACGAATCTGTCTAAATCGGACAGATTGCGTGTTCATCTTAATTTAGGATAATGAAACCTCAAATCACCACCATTTTGAGTGAAATCAGTGGCATTTGAAAGATATTTCATTAAACTAACATCCAAAAGAAAAWTCAACAAATTTGGATGATTAACCAGAAATTTATGACCATTCAAAGTAGGATTTACCTACTGAAAAATCTCATATGCGTAGCTATAATGTTTTGAGCATTTGGGGGGTCAAAACTAAATGATTTTGAGTGAGAACAAATGCAATGCTACCCCAACTCAGTAAATAAACCTTTAAAGGAAACCTCATAACGTTTGAACAAACCAATTAAAAGATATTGACGATTTTGTGCATATAAACAGAATCTGACAGCACCAGAATTTTAGT
>NW_020208424.1:0-1205 GCF_001531365.2 Cynara cardunculus var. scolymus | reverse complement strand
ATGTTATATTTTGTGTTATGAGTATGATGATGTGGATTATCGGTACATAGAATTTGTGGGTTGTTACACTTGTCCCCCAAGAGTTGACAGCTTCCATACGTGCTCTTTTTATCAAGCTTGCAACCTGCATGATCTGCATATGTGTAGGCTATTAGATCAAAGCCAGAGTTCTTTGGATACCAAAGACCCAATGAAGGGGTTCCCTTGAGGTATCTAAAGATCTTCTTGATCTCAGAGAGGAGAGATTCTTTAGGATTGGATTGATACATTGCACAGAGACATGTAGCAAACATGATATCTGGTCTACTAGCGGTTAGATACACGAGGGATCCAATCATTTCKCTGTAGGTTGTTATATCTACATATTTTCCTGATGGATCAACAAATAACGTAGCTCCTGTAGCCATGGGTGTTCTCATCAATGATGAGTTTGAGAGAGAGTATTTCTTCAGAAGGTCAGTCACATACTTGGACTGATTGATGACTATCCCTTCTGAAGTTTGTTTTATTTGATGACCAAGGAAGAAACTGAGTTCTCCCATCATACTCATCTCAAATTTGCTTTTCATCAGCTCTGAGATATTTTCGGAATGTTTTGCATGCATAGAACCAAATATGATGTCGTCCACATATATTTGCACAAGTGGTATGTCACCTTTATGCTTCTTGAGAAAGAGGGTTGTATCGATTGTACCGTTTTCGAATCCATTGTTGATGAGAAAGGTAGAGAGAGTTTAATACCAGGCCCTAGGTGCTTGTTTCAGCCCATAGAGAGCTTTGTCCAGAAAGTAGACGTACTTTGGATGTTTTGGATCTTCAAACCCAGGGGGCTGCTGCACATATACTTCTTCYTGAAGTTTGCTATTTAGGAAGGCATACTTGACATCCATCTGATAGACCATGAGGCCATTGTGTGCTGCTGTAACACCCCATACCATACATTGCATGTAACACATCCTTCATACACAAGAAATACTTGTTTGTACACCACATAGGTCCCCTAGTACAAGAATAGGGAAATTACAATTCTTGCACTAATCTAGTTTTATCTATCAAAACTATACATATCATYAGCCATTCTCCACCTAGATAAACATATAGGGAAATTATCACATTTTCCTTTTTCCCTTACCTTCTGTACTTCCTGCAATACATGTTGAAAATTACAAAAACGAGGGTTAGACCGAAAGGTCTAGTGAGTTACC
>NW_020208423.1:0-1206 GCF_001531365.2 Cynara cardunculus var. scolymus | reverse complement strand
CAAAATGACGATTTTGAAAGTTGGTTTCCCAAAATAGGAATCAGGTGCAAGTTAGTTCCCCAAATGACGATTTTGAAAGTTGGTTCCCCAAAATAAGAATTAAGTGAAAGTTGGTTTCATTTTGGTGCAATTTTCCTTTTTCTCATTGCATACTCTCAAATTATTTTTATTAGAAGATCGTACTTTGAAAAATGTACTATTACAACAATGAACAACTTATTTTCCTTTTAAACATGTTAACCTTTTTTTTCTTTGCTTAAATTATTATCGAGTTATGATCAAAACTAATTAACATGGCATCTAGCAAAAAAAAAAAAAACAAGTTAACCTAAGCCAAATAGGTTATCTATTGTTATAATGGGTAAATTTTTAAAACATAATATTTTAGTAAAAAATTAATTTAAAATTACATTGTTATAATAATAAAAAATAAAAATAATAACAAATTATTTGATTGAAACGTAAACCTTAAATAGTTTAATGAAAACACCACATGTTAAAGATAAAATGATAAAATACGTGAAATTATAATGGAAAAATTGCACCAAAATGGAACTAATTTTCATCTAATTCCTATTTTGGGGAACCAACTTTCAAAATCGTCATTTTGGGGAACCAACTTGGACCTGATTCCTATTTTGGGGAACCAACTTTCAAAATCGTCATTTTGGGGAACCAACTTGCACTTGATTTCTATTTTAGGGAACCAACTTTCAAAATCATCATTTTGGGGAACCAACTTGCACCTGATTTCTATTTTGAGGAACCAACTTGCAAAATAATTATAGAAAAATAACTAAAATTCGTTTTTTTTCAAAAATTAATGCAATAAAATCTATTTTTCATTTCAAATCTCGTTTTTTTAATTCAGATATCAAATTGAACATTTAAAAAAATCAAACTACCACAATAAAAATTGTTTTTTACTAATGCGAAAAAAATCAATTTAATAGAAAAAAATTAATTGATGCAATAAAAAATAAATATTAAATATCACATTCAAGATTTTATTTTTTATTGCATCAATTAATTTTTTTCTATTAAATTGATTTTTTTTGCATTAGTAAAAAACAATTTTTATTGTGGTAATTTGGATGTTTTTTAAATGTTCAATTTGATATCTGAATTAAAAAAAATGAGATTTGAAATGAAAAATAAATTTTATTGCATTAATTTTTGAAAAAAAACGAATTTTAGTTATTTTTC
>NW_020208422.1:0-1185 GCF_001531365.2 Cynara cardunculus var. scolymus | reverse complement strand
TATTATGTTCATATTGTGTTCATAAATGCTATGCAGTTCAGGTTCATATATATATATGTCAATTTTTGTTCGTATTTGACACAATGGTTCATATATATATATATATATATATGTGTGTGTGTGTGTGTGTGTGTTCATATGGTTCTTATATTAACAAAAATAATGAGAATTTTTGATTTTGTAACTCCCAATTAATGATATGGGAGTTACATAAAAAATAAAATTACGTAAATATCCTTTTCCCCTTTGTTCACATATGTTTTTGAAATTGTAAATTTTAAAAATTAATTTTTATCATGATTAATCACAACCATTTATTGTAAGAATCAATATTCGAGATTGGTTAACAAAGTTAACACAATAATCTTGGTTAACATTTGAACCAACCCTTATATATGTATATGTATATATATATATATATATATATATATATGGGCCTAATAAAATGAGAACTGTTTTGTTTGTGGTGACCATGAGATCCAATCTTAACCACAAATCAAAGGTTAAATTAAGAAGTCAATAATTTTGGTAATTTTAACTTAAAATATTAATTAAGGACATTTTAAGGATTTTATAAATATCCTCTCTCATCTCTCCTCCCTCCGACGAATCTTATTCGACGAACCTTATTTCGATGAACCTTATGTGAATACAAGATACACAGTGTGATACCTATGAACGATCTTCTCTGTGATACCCATATATACATACAAGATGCACAATGTGATACCATTTGTAAAGCAATGAAAATAGTGAAAATGCACACTATGATACATTTCATAAAACAAAGAAATTACATTGTGAACGTTATCAATATGGTACCCTTTGATTCACAAACGTCTTTAAAATACGATGTATATTAGGTAACTAATTTTAAATTTTAAATTAAATATTTTCTTCTAAAAAATTTAATTAAATATTTTGATTAGTTGTCAAATATAGAATTACTATATTACCCTTTTAGCTTATTTAATAAATATCCTTAAATATCTCAAACAAGTGGTTCACATTGGATGTCACAGTTACTACAAACTAATCAATTCTCCCTTGAATAGACACCTATATACATACACACACATAATATACACACACATAATACACACACACACACACACACACACATATATATATATATATATATATATATATATATATATATAGAGGTAAGATCAAATGTTAATCAAA
>NW_020208421.1:0-1206 GCF_001531365.2 Cynara cardunculus var. scolymus | reverse complement strand
TATAAAACCTCATAACTAAAAGTGTTACAATAAGTTTAGTATGACGCTTTTGGGTGTCGAAACAAGTTTTTAGGACATTTTTTAAATAAGATGTCATATTAGCTATTTTATATGACATTTTTAAGAAATGTCCAATAAACCCGTCTTTTTATCGGACACATACATCTTTTTAAATAGTGTCCTATATATAAAATAGTTAATATGACAACTTGTTTTAAAAAATGTACTAGAAAACTTGTTCTGACGCCTAAAAGCATCCTATAAACTTATAGTAACGCTCTTAGATATGACGTTTTATCTTTTGATCATGTAAACTTAAGTTCTATAAGGCAATCTATTAGGACACTTAAACACTTCAAGGTCCTATATACTCAATTTTGTATAGTCAGTTATATTTAATCATTTGGAGTTTTCGGAGATCGAGATTATTTAACGAAGAAAAATATTATTTATATTATTGAATAACGTATCCATGGGAATTCCTTTGGCTTAGCAATGTGAACCTTTGGCCTTCTAGGAGGCCAAGATTCAAACCTCACTAAATGTAAGAAGAATGTGTGAGTTTATTTATCACATATGCCGTATATAATATTATATACTTAAAAAAATCAAAATCCATCGATTAATCAAGCAACACACATCAAAGCATTATAAATGCTCAATTTGTTAAGTAGTAGGCATTTTTATCTTTATTCATAATCATACAAAGATTTGCTATATATTTATGGATGTGACCCTTTCTAGGCTATGCCCTTTATGTTGGATTTTTTGACAAAGGCTTAGTGTTTGGGAGGTGGTGGCGATGAACCACCGTCAGCAGGAGGCGGGGGAGACCCGTCTTTTGGAGGAGGCGTTGAACCACCGTCAGCTGGAGGTGGAGAAGACCCGTCTTTTGGAGGAGGCGATGCACCACCGTCAGCAGGTGGGGGAGACCCGTCTTTCGGTGGTGGTGGCGAGCCCTCTTTGGGAGGTGGTGGCGAGCCCTCTTTGGGAGGTGGTGGCGAGCCATCTTTGGGAGGTGGTGGCGATTTGTCTTTTGGTGGTGGTTTTTTGTCTTTTGGAGGCGGTGTCTTCTTGTCTTTGGAACAGTCGAAGTAGCAGAAGCAATTTGATTTGCCTTCGCGCTTATGACAAGCTCCATGGGCTGCACCCTCCCAAGATATGCACTTTTTGTCACACTTTGCATCCTCGCATTTCCCGGACCAT
>NW_020208420.1:0-1206 GCF_001531365.2 Cynara cardunculus var. scolymus | reverse complement strand
TCCGATTTTCATTTTGGAATTTTGACTAAATGTTGAAAACCTCCGATTTGAGAATTTTAAATCAAATTGAATTTTGTGCTTTATCCGTATTTCATTTTGCATAATCCGTTCAAGTTGGTAAAAATCTGGTTAAGTGTTTTTGGGCGATTTAAACTTCCTTATTGTCTGGACTTCTAATCCGGATAACTTGTTGAATATTCTATTTTGTTGACTGGAATTCCAATCCGGATAAGCTTGACCTGATTACTAATCCGGATAAGTGTATGTGCATAAATTGTTCTAAGTGTTGAATGTGTGCGAAATTTTGTTTACATATTATCAAATATATTTTGTAACACACCAGTTACCGAACCACAATTAATGGATAGATCTAAAGCTAAATTTCAAGTTCAACCTCAACGAAATACGGGATACATGTATATATATATATTTACCATCAAAATATAAGTTTTAGATCAACATTTACATCAAAAGGGCCGAAAGTATTCGTCGAAAAACATCAACCCTGAAAGAGTGAAAATTACCATCCAAAAGCATAAACTAAACCAAAATATGACGGTCCTTGATTCCAACAAGAACTATCAGTGATCTACAACTTTCTCTTTGCTCTTAGCTTCTTTTCCTGAAAGGTTTACCACTAAAAGGATAAGCTAACAAAGCTTAGTKAGTTTAAATGGATATCATGCACATCATGACTCATGTAAGTACATTTATAAGAAAAATCTAGAAGTAAAAGAGGCAATATTCATCAAAAGCTCGAGTTAACGAGATATAGAATTTCAAGGAAACAACAAGGACAATTAGATGAATTCATAACGCAAACACTTCAATAATCAAAATCACGCTATGCATAATAAATACATTAACCAACAATTTAAATTTTAAACAACAGACAATTGTTAGGTTTGACTGACCAATCTGTATCCATCCACTCTCGGAAGGTGTACAAACCCTCTACTCATCTTCCTGCAATAACCGTCCTCCATCCCYGGACAGATGAGTAGGGACAGCCCCTCCGGTTGTCTCACCCGGATCCAAAGGTGTCCGACAACCGGCGCCCAACACATGAACAATGTTAGGACCAAAATTGATTCTAATTATTCTAAAAGTTTTATCAAGCAATCGGAACAAGGATGGAAGATCTGAAGATGTTGTGCTAAAATGACCAAGTCTGAATGACCAGAGCCTCTCTTGTATAGACCAGAG
>NW_020208419.1:0-1175 GCF_001531365.2 Cynara cardunculus var. scolymus | reverse complement strand
AGCTTGTTATGCATATGTATTAAAGATACATTTTGATAGTTCTTGTTTTGTAATAATACTATTTTTAGTATTATAAGAATGATGATGTGAATTATATGTATTTGGAATATGAGGGTTGTTACAGACTATGTCCTCGAATATCAGCTGCGCGTAGTCCAATGGAAGATTGAAATAGATGCCATACATGATGGACAGCATGGCGTGGGACATCTGGTCATGACTGCCTACCTTTCCTGTTAGGCAGCAGTTTATGATTGAAAATAACGTGTTCCGAACTGGGGGTAGTCCCTTACGTCGGAATTGTGTCCTTTTGGTAATCAGGGTCGCATATGAATGAAGTTCCAGAAATTTGATTAATTCTTCGTCGTTAGGGGTCTCAGCATAGGCATTCAGATTTAGTTCGACAAGGGTAGGCAAATGTAGAGCAGTTCTCAAAGATTCCACATTAAGTTCTAATGGAACTAGTGATTTGTTCACTGGGTGAGAGGCGTAACCAACAATGGTTAGCCCAGTATTGTCAAGGGTGGTAATGTAGGCACTCAACAGAAATTGGGTTAAATAAGTTTCTGGTGTGGGTCGAGTAGCAGATAAAGCATAAAAAAGAGGGTGGTTCCTTAGTATTTCCATTAGAGGGAAGGTGAAATCGGGAAAACCTGAAGGGACGAAATAATAGTTGTTCGGCTTTTTAACGAGGACGATCTTTTCGTACTTGTTTTGCACGAAAGACAAGGCGTGTGATGTGAGGGCTTGTGCTTGGGTGACCTCGTTATCGCTGGATACGTTCACTGATTGGGCTGAGGCGCTTGAAGACGACATGGTTGCAGGAGAAATTGCAGGTTGCAGGTTCGTCTGTGTGTATATGAGAGTTTTTGAGAGCGTAAGGTTTTAATTTGGGGGGAAGGAGGGTATTTTTAGGTAAGGATTTTTAAAATTGAACCATCCGCTGTACAAAAGGTCGAGTAATAAGTGGATTTGGGTGAAACGGTTCAAAAAAGTATGACACGCCGTATTGGGAAGACGCGCGATTRATGACGTGCGCTTCCTTTTTCTGACATGCGCGTGTTTGTTCTTACCCTTATCCATAGAACCACGCGCACCATATCAATAGACAAGAACTATCAACAGAGTTCTGTCAGAGGCCTAAGGGTTACAGAGCCTCTATGATATGTGTCGGG
>NW_020208418.1:0-1207 GCF_001531365.2 Cynara cardunculus var. scolymus | reverse complement strand
GTAATCAATTGAAGCAGTCAGGGAAAATGTTCCGTTATTTAATATTAAATCTTCTTTTACATTCATCATAGAATCCATATATCCTATTGATGGAAACGTATTCATGGTTTCCAGGCAGAAAGATTCCATGATGAATACACTTCCATCAATCGGATATATGTATTCCATGATGAATGTAAAAGAAGATTTAATATTAAATAATGGAACATTTTCTCTGATTGCCTCAATTGCTTACTTGTGACTGTTCTCATTGATGAAAAGATTTTGTGCATGCATGGAGGCCTTTCGTCCGACCTCAATAACTTGGATCAAATTAAAAACTTGAGGTGTCCTATGTACGTACGAAATGATGGTTTCTTATGTGATCTTTGGTCGAATCCATTTAAAGATGTCAAAGGATGGGGAATGAATGATCGTGGAGTTTCGTATACTTTTGGTGCTAAGATCGTCACCGGGTTTCTTCAGAAGCATGACGTAGATCATGTATATACTGTTCTTTAATTATTAACCGTTTGGTCGTCTTGCATGCACATTGAGAAATTGGTTTTTGACCGTCGAAATTTCCCTAAGCTTTGTGGTTGAGGTTTTCAAATGATTGTTTTGACATAAGTACTTGTTAACAATTATTAAACTGATTTGAGTAGGCAAGATTCTTCTGTTTGTCTTTATTAAACAGTGTATCAAAAAATCAAAATATTGACAATCAATTCTTTCCAAATGGAGGGAGCACACGAGATGGTCCATAACAAGAAGAAATAAACTTGTAAACATAAATCTTAATAATAAGATTTCGATATATCAAAAATACTACTTAGCTTAGTCTAACAAGATTATGCATGTGTTGTAGTGGTTGTTTGTATCGAAGACTAAAATATATCAAACCGAACTGATAAATCCCTCTTGAAAGTAAGGTCACGTTCTTTCCTTTATCCACCAATCACATAAAGCCACATCATCACTTTATTAACCATGAAGAATACAAACATAAGTGAAACAAATTTACGTTAAATAAAATAGTGACGGGTGGGACAAGGAGGGAACAGAGGATCTCGAGATAACATATTCTTTTAGATTTATAACAGATAATACAGTACGAAAAAAACTCAGTATACGATTCATTGGATGTATGTACACACTAACAAACCAAAATACACCAACTCCGTTTTATTTGTCCCCGAAATTATCAAGGAATGTGTCAATAATACGT
>NW_020208417.1:0-1208 GCF_001531365.2 Cynara cardunculus var. scolymus | reverse complement strand
GACTTATGCAATAATCAAAGTGCATGATAACTGGATTTTAAGGGTAAAGTTGGAATAAAATTCTATAACCAAACTAAACCAAACCAAGTTCGGAGGGGGGGGGGGGGGGTACGCAGACCTCGCCTCTACCCCGAAAAGTAAGACAGTGTGGAGTGTGCGAGAAAAAAAACGCAATAGGGGGAATCTTATAGACAAATCAATCTTATCAACAATATGCAATGATGACAATGGGCAACTAAGTCGTTTACCCCAAGCTTGAAATTGATGCAATTTTTATAAAATGGAGTGTAAGTAGGCTAGTAGCCTGCTGAGAGGTTTGATAAAATATCTATTATACTTGCTGGATAACAATCTACCTTTCTCCAGCTATACACAAGCAAAGAAAAACATATCAGAGTGTCCTAACACAGATATCTAGTGAATCATATATAAGCTTCTCTTTATTTTTAACATGGTGGAACGAGGAGTTGATGTATACTTGGGTCCATTTAGTGTTCATTTCTTCCACACACAAAGCGTAGATTAAACAATCCCAGTACCAATTGCCATAAAAAATAGTTTCATAACCAACATAAACTTGCGAAGTGATAATTGGGTGAAATACAACAGGTAAGAACAGCAACAGACAAGAAATGATTAGAGTTTAGAGATAATAAGTTGAACTAATGTGCATAATTTGACACCAAACGTAGTACCACTTGATTGCAAGATTGGTGAAGACATTGTTTCAAGTTTAAATATAACCTTTATCACTGCAGGCATACATCGCCTATTAAGTGCCCAAAAGGTGTATGCACATTTACAATTTGATGAAGGTAACATGAGTGAAAGAAAAGGTAAAAAATGACATACAAAATTCACATAATATTCCAAGTGCGGTTTGCAGCATCAACATAATTCAAGTTTAAATATAACTTTTATCACTGCAGGCATACATCGCCTATTAAGTGCCCAAAAGGTGTACGCACATTTACAATTTGATGAAGGTAACATGAGTGAAAGAAAAGGTAAAAAACGCCACACAAAAATTACATAATATTCCAAGTGTGGTTTGCAGCATCAGCATAATTATGGTGTAGGCTATCATGGGATAAACATATAGCAAATTGGTTGATATTCACTGGTCAACAAACTCAAAAACGATAAGTTGACTAGTAAAGGCAAGAATAGATGAGATCATGAGAATTGAGCATGCCTTAGAACTCCCC
>NW_020208416.1:0-1208 GCF_001531365.2 Cynara cardunculus var. scolymus | reverse complement strand
TATGTGTGAAGACTGCTCAAGCCTCAGCGAATGCTGAAGAGACCTCCAGGTTATTCCAACATTCAGCGATCAAAGGAAGCTTGCTTAGCACGATTGTTGTTGTATTGTCCTTATACACACAAAGGACAAACCATATCCTTTCTAATAATTAGTACGGTACGGAGCCGACTAGTCGACTCTATTGCCCACCAACTTTAGGTAATGATGTCTGCTCATGAATAGTGTTTTTTGTACTATTCACTGTAGCAAATGACAAGTCTTCCTTTTAAGGCTTGACACGCACTCTAACCATACCATATTGCATTAAATGAACATTTAATGCACTGGGTATAAATAGAAGTGTTTATTCTCCATGCAGAGCGCGCGCAACTCACTCTCAAAACCTAATTCTTACTTTAAGCATTCTCAAGCTTAAGTAAAAGAACTTTTCTTTACAACATTTCTTTTCTCATTTGCTAAGAATTCGTGTGTAACCAAAGATTGTTTAGATATATTTTCTTACCTTATCTTTCCGCAAACAGTCTTGTAAAATTTGTATTGATCTTCTCTATCAATATACATTTTAAATTTGAAAATATCATAAAATTTTGAAAAAAAATATCGATATCAGTATCAAATTGATTCTTTTAAAAAAATTTGTGTTTTGATGTAATTTTCTTAATTCAATTTTTTTAATTATAGTTTAATTTAGTTTTAGTAACAAAGAAATTTAATTTAACTTTAATAATATAATTTTTTACAAAGATAATAACTAAGTATTTTGTTAGAACTCAATGATTATCCTAATTATATTTTAAATTTTTTATATTTAAAATGAGATGTTTATCCAATATTTGATTATGTTTGTATGCAATTAGTTACACGAATTCAAATACGGAAATTTAATAAGTTGTACTTATGCACAATTTACTTGTAATTTTAAATTTTAAGTAATATGCATCAATAAACAGTATCTAGTGCATAAAAATGGTTTTTAAGAGTTTTTGTCAAATGCTTTATAATATAACTAGAATAGTACACACGCAATGCGAGAACATCTCGATTTTAATGTTCTATTTTATTATTTGTCTTTGTCGATGTTATAATACGATTTATTTATTTTTAAGAAAACAATAGTTATTTTATTTATAAATAAAATATAAATTTAAAAATATCATAAAATTTTGAAAAAAAAAATATCAATGTTAATATTAAATCAACTATTTAAA
>NW_020208415.1:0-1209 GCF_001531365.2 Cynara cardunculus var. scolymus | reverse complement strand
CAATTCTTCGTCAAAGAACAATAAGACCAAACCAAAAGATGCTATGCATACTTCAAACAGGCTAATTTTAAGGGACCCAATTGGAAGTGGGTACCCAAATTAAACGTTCTCTAAATGCAGAAGAAGCAGCATGTGTCTACTTGGGTCGTGGACTCAGGATGCTCGAGACATATGACTGGCACCCAAGAGCTTCTATCATCATACCTAAAGAAAGAAGGAGGTTATGTTGTATGTCTTGTTTTTAATTTATCTCTTTTTGTATATAGTTTTACTTCTTGATTAACCTTCACTTGTTTTCTTAGTTAGTAGGTTTGCCTGGCAGATTTATGCAAGGTTTGAGGGGGAGTATGTGCTTGAAAAGGAATAAAACCTATTGAAGAAGAAAAATGTTTTTCATCACAGAAGTCTTTTYACAGATTCTCTGTGATAACTCCCAGAGGCTCTTTGAACGAATCCTCTGTCGATACTTCTTCTTAGGATTTTAAATGGTTTTTTGTTTTGAGGGGGAGCCATGGAAGCTGGCTTCAAGGGGGAGTTTTGAATTGAAAATCAAAACCTCAGAAGGTGCCAAAACTTTTGAAGTATCTTGACCTCAGAGGTCAACTCATCAGAACCTCTGGCGCTTCTATCAGACGCTCTGTGGGTCTAAACTGAGCAAGTACTCATCTCTCTGAGGATTTTCAAACTGTTTAGGTAAATAAAGGTGTAACATGTTAGAAGGCCCCGCACAGAGGCTCTGTTACCCTTAGGCCTCTGAGAGAACTCAATTCTATAGTTTTCTATTATTGATATGGTGCGCGTGGTTCTGTGGATAAGGGTTAAAGTTGACCACGTGAGTGTCAGAAACGGGGGCGCACGTCATCAATCGGTAGTCTTCCCAGCACCGCATGTCATATTTTTTATTCGTCTCTCCCAATAGCCACTCATCACGCTATATCGCCTAATAGACGGTTCCCAATCAAAATCCCTCACTATAAGTACCCTTCCCCCCAAAACGTAAACCTCTTCATTACTCCTTATACTCCGACGAACCTCAAGCTTTCCGACTAAACCTGCAACAATGTCTTCAAGCTCATATGCCTCCATTCAATCTGTGAATGACTCAAGCGACAATGAAGTAAATCAATCACAGGCACTAACTTCTCATGCTCTATCGTTCTTCCAAAATCGATATGAGAGAATGGTACTTGTAAAGAAACCTAACAACTA
>NW_020208414.1:0-1209 GCF_001531365.2 Cynara cardunculus var. scolymus | reverse complement strand
GTCATTTTTGGAAGTCCCGATAGTCGCGAAAAATTCCTTAACTAACGTCTCGTTCACTTTGCATGGGATGGCTATCATGTTTTCCCAATGATGTGCAAGTAAATGATGCTTTACGCACATGAGTTTTTCACTAATCTTTGGGTCAAAAGCCCGTTCACATAAAAATCGATTATGGCGTATTAACTCCAACCGATCATCAAAAGATGAAGATGTACCTCTCGAGCGCGAAGCAGTCCGTCGCCTACGCGGTGTCGGGACTGGAGTTTCTTCCTCTTCCGGCTCATAATCATCATCGAGAGCCTCCGTCACCTTTGCCTTACCCTTTTCCCGCCATTGTTGGAACCTAGTCTTCGGCCCACCCGAAGCTTGACTCGTCGAACGAGTTTACCTCCTTTCAACAGTAGGGACTGTGACGGGGGTTTGATCGGGCGTTTTACCGGCACCAAAAGTTGATGGTGTCTCAAATGGGTAAGTTTCGGTTTGTCCTCCCTCCGGTATACCTTCAAAATCAAATGTGATATCGTCCAAGCCTTCATCCTCACCCTCCCCCATTTGGTTCAAATCAAACCATGAGTGATTTGGGGAAGTCGTGGGTGGAGGGGCTAGGGTTGGTTCCTCATCACTTGGGATGGGAGTAGAAATGGGTCTTGAGGGTGCAATCGTGGGAGGGGCAAATGGGGTACTTAATGAAATGGAAAATGGTTTAGGGGTTGAGGATGATTCGCCCAAATGAGATGATAGAGCCACCCTTGTTAGGACATCCATACCATCATCATCAATAGAGAGTACGGTGGTGGTTGGGGTTGAGTGTCGTGTGGATGAAAATGGAGGAAGAGAAGGACTTACAGTCGCCGGAGTGGGGTCGCRGAAGGCGGCAATCGTGCTCGCGGTGATGGCACTAGCGGTGGAGGATCCTCCCGTCGCCGATGAAGATGGTTCGGCCGACGAGGTTGCAACAGGCGCGGTCGTCGATGGCACAGCGGTGGAAGCGGCGGCAGTCTTTCGCCGGTGAAGAGAACGCCGGGATGGGTGGTTGCAGACTGGTTGCTTCGATCGCGCCATGGAGAATGGATTTGGTCGGCGGTTTCTTGGAAGAAGATGAAGAAAGGCGAAGGGAGAAATGAGAAATGAGGGAAAAAAGAAGTGGGTTTTGATTTGTTTTTAAAATTTTAAATCTTGGGAAGGGAAAAGATGAAAAGGTTGATTTGA
>NW_020208413.1:0-1209 GCF_001531365.2 Cynara cardunculus var. scolymus | reverse complement strand
GAGTCCCATCTAAGTGCCGTTAAGCGCATTTTCCGTTATCTTAAAGGGACTGCTAATCTTGGACTCTGGTATCCCAAGGGTACTGGCTTTGAACTGACAGCTTATTCAGATCCAGACTATGCAGGTTCTATGTTAGACAGGAAAAGTACAACAAGACATCTACAGTTTTTGGGAGATAAACTAGTCAGCTGGGCATCAAAGAAACAGAACTGCGTTTCCATTTCCACTGCCGAAGCAGAATATGTAGCTGCTGCAAGCTACTGTTCTCAAGTGCTACGGATACAGACATAGCTCAGAGACTACGGGTTTTTGTTAGCATCAAATTGATGCTAATAATTATCTTAAAAAGTTTTATTAAGCAATCTGGGCTAAGAATGGATCATCTGAAGACGCTGCTATGCCAAAACGTCTAAGTCTGGAAGAAGACCAGCCGTTACGCTAAATCGACCAAGTATGGACGACCAGAGCCTCTGCAAGCAGAACCAGAGCCTCTGTGAAGTGGACCAGAGCCTCTGTGAAGTGGACCAGAGCCTCTGTAAAGTGGACCAGAGCCAGAGCCTCTGTGAACGACAGAGACACCAGAGCCTCTAGTTGTATTGACCAGAGCCTCTGGAGGACGAGTCTCTGGAGGAACAGAGCCTCTGGAGTAACAGAGCTTCTGTGGTCGTCTATCCTCTGGTTTATCCTCTGGTTCTTCAAGACGACTATCTTCAGAATCCTATTCTGGATAAGGCTAATCCTATTCTGGATAATACTTATCATATTCAGTTTTCATGAATTACTGCCTATATAAGTAGTGTTTCAGGTAGAGAAAAATAGGAGAGCAAATAGAAAATTCATTGTAAACACATAGATTCAGATACTGTTTATGAGAGTCGATTAGGGTTCTTGAGAGTTTGTAATTTTTCATTCAATAAAGAAAGCGCCGTCGATTTCTATTTCATCATCTTCTTCTACAAATCTCTCTTGATTTCCTTTTTTAGATTGTTCTACTGTCAGATCTGGGGTATAACAGTTTTATTTTCATAAAATACCTATTTACTGTGATTCCAAAAGTGCTATTGCTATTTCATGTAATCCTGTTCAACATACTAAAACCAAGCATATAGATATCCGGTATCATTTTATTAAAGATCATGTAGAGAAAGGAACTATTGAACTATACTTTGTAAATACAGAGTTTCAATTAGCTGACTTATTTACAAAAGC
>NW_020208412.1:0-1209 GCF_001531365.2 Cynara cardunculus var. scolymus | reverse complement strand
ATGTCCAGAATCGTAGCAATCCGAGCTATGGTTAAGAAGTTATCGCACATTCAAAACAGCATCTCGGGTAGATTTGGTGCTGTCAACTTTACCAACTAAATAGGCTAAAATCCATATTTTGGATTCAATCTTTATTCCAACAATCAAAATACCGTCTAACCATGTTTATATTATTGATTACAAGATCAATACTCAGGAATTTCACCAAAATAGCCATTAATGAAGAAAATCAACGGAATGTATCAAAGCTTCAAAAAGGTTAGTATGAACTCACCTCGGGGGTTTTAAAGAAAAACCCAAAGATCCGGTCAGTTGCTCGCGATTACCGTTTTGCTGCCTGCTGCTAGGCGGAACCAGCAGCGGTTGCTGCTCGGTCTGAAAGGCGCAGAACAGCACAGCAACGCTACTGCCTGTTGCTTGCTGTTTTGGCGAAAGAGGCGACGAAAAGCAGTGGCTTTCGGCCACTGTTTGCTGCTGCTGTTTTGGTCGGAGACACGCAGAAAAAACGCAGCAAGGGCTGCTGTCTCGGTGAAGCAGTGAAGGGCAGCACGGCGTTGCTGTCGAGTGGAACGAAACAGCCCAAAACGCAGCCAAATCTTGCAGCTGCTGTTGTTGGTCGATGCAGACACGGGCAGCCCTGCTTCCTGCTGCTGCTGTTTGGCTCGAGAGAGGAAGCAGAAAAATGCACAGCACGGCACGGCACAGGCGCTGCCTTGCTACCTGCTGTTTTGTCGAGGAGGATGCAGAACGCACGCAGCACGACACAGCACAGATGCTGTCTTGCTGCCTGCTGTTTGGTCGAACACGAGAACGCGGCAGCCTTGCTGCTCGTTGTTATTGTTGCAGGCCGGGAGAACACAGCAGCTTGCTGCTGCTGCTTGCTCCCTCTTCGTTGCCCACGCAGCAATCTGCTGCCTTTGCTGTTGCTGCAGGTTGGTGGAGAACACAGCAGCTTGCTGTTGCTGCTTGCTGCCTCTTCGTTGTCCAGAACGATCGATCCCTCCTCCTCTCTTCTTCTTTCTTTCCTTTTCCTTCTTTCTCCCTCCTTTCTTTCTTTCATGGTGAAGACCCCTCCTCTTAAGACCCTTGCCCAAGGTTTTCTTTTCATTCTTTACATGGAGGTTAAAGACTTAGGGGGAAGGAGGAAGTTCACAAGGTAAGGTTGTGATGGAAAGGGTAGGTCAGGAAGTAGCTGACAACCCCCCCCCC
>NW_020208411.1:0-1209 GCF_001531365.2 Cynara cardunculus var. scolymus | reverse complement strand
TCTCCCCTGAATTCCACTACATAACACAAGTTACTCAAATTCACGAGTGTATTCATCAATAATACTAAGATTACCTTGTTTGAAGTTGGTTATCTTGATGCAGAGATCTTGCTTGTAAGAATCTGGAAGGAATCTCTCCTTGAGTAGTTTCTTGAGTTTTCTCCAAGACCGGATCTTAGACTTGCCACTTCGTTCTTGCTTGGTGTAACAACCCACAATTTTCATATACAGATAATCCACACACAGATGCTCATAATACTAAAAATAGTATTGTTACAAAACACGAACTAACAAAAACTTTCTTTAATACATTTATGAGTAAACAAAAGCCATCAACATTAAATTTTTCCYTTTTCTTTATCCTGCGAGGTATGATGACCTGCAAAACCGGTTAGTCCAACAATTGAGCGTTAGACCCGAAAGGTCTAGTGAGTGTATATATAACTCATACTTAGTTTAGAAGCAAACCTGTATATCACAAACATTTTATCTATATCTGTCACATATCTTTTCATCACTCTTACGGTTACACCGCCAATTCATCTCTCTCGCGGTTACACCGCCATTTCATCTCTCTCGTGGTTACACCGCCATTTCATCCCAAAAACTTAACACATTAGCCGGATTTAAAGTCCGGTCAACCTTGTCCGGATATGAAATCCGGACAAACACTTAGAATATCAAGATGGTAAATCGACCACGCTTTGAGCGATTTATAATCCGGATAACATTTAGGCGTTTTAAGGATAAACCGGTCAACACTTGAGCGGTTTAAAGGCAAATCCGGTCAACCCTTGCCCGGTTTAGGTAGAACCCGGACACCTCTTGACCGATTTAGATGAAATCCGGTTATTCTTTGTCCRGTTTAAGGAAAAATCCGTACAAAATTAATATGATTCCAGAATAAGGCAGTTCTAATAACAATAAATTGAATATCAACAATTTATGCTCAAAACAGAATACACTCACCTTAAACAAGGAATCCTGATTCTGAATTCTCTTCTTCTTCTCTGCCAATTCGTATGATTCAAAAGGAGAATTTTCTATTATAACAAGAGTGTAATCTTTTCATCTTGACAACTTTTCTATATATAGTAATAAGAAAACAAAGTGGGCTGTCTCTAGCCGACTCCCCCTTACTTTAGAATTATTCCCCCATAATACACATCCTCAAAATCTTCACAAAATCCTAACACACACACACACACA
>NW_020208410.1:0-1149 GCF_001531365.2 Cynara cardunculus var. scolymus | reverse complement strand
TGGATATTGACAAGAACATCCTGGATTTGTTCTGTTGGGGAAACATCGTGAACGACTTTGCACAATCTTCTGCGCTTATGAGTGGTAACCTCTGCAGGGCTCTTCTGTGCCACAGCCTCTGTGACCACAGGCTCTGTGACCACAAGCTCTGTTGGTTGAGCCTTCTTGAGTTTCTTCTTCTTAGGCTTTGGCGGAGGAACACTTGGGCCTTCTTCTTCTGCAGGCCTCTTCTTCGCCTTCTTTTTCACAGAAGAGTCGGTACCCTTCTGTGTCTTCCTTTGCTTCTTCAGTGGGGGACTCGGGATTCTAGGGACTGCCTCACTCGTCTTACCAGCCTCTGCAGGCTCCTCCGAACGTCCCTCAGCCCTCATTTTTTCAATTCGCTCTCCATGGGGGATTCCTATTCGTGGTGGGGTCTCAGGGACCGGTTCTGGTCGCCTGAATCCACGTCTATAGGCTTTTCTATCTCCATGGCTAAGAAACCTGAGCATGGCTCTTGATAAAGGTCTAGGGCTTCTGTACCCTTGCTCATGCTCAGTTGGGTGAAATTCCTTGAACCGGTACAGCCTTGCGTTTGGCTCCACAGAGGGAAGCTTTGCTGCTATCACATCTCCAAAGACTAGACCAAGGAAGCGTTGCAGAATGAGGTTAGGTTGGTTCATGTCTTCCTTGGCCTTCTTTTGAGCCTTGACCTTGTATTTTTTCCCACTTTGACTCGTGCATTTCTTCTTGATGAGACCTACCATGTCCTCGAAAATTAGTTGGGCATAATCGAGTGGCTACCCACCTTTCCTGTCAAGCAGCAGTTTATGATCGAGAAAAGGGTGTTCCAGACAGGGGGTAATCCTTTGCGCTTGAACTGGCTTCGTTTGACAATTGGGGTCGCGTAGGAGTGGAATTCGAGGAATTTAATCAGTTTCTCATCAGTCGGGGTAGCAGCATAAGCATTCAATTAAAGATCCTCCAGTGTGGGTAAACGCAAGGCAGTTCTTAAAATGTTCACATTAAGTTCCAAAGGAACCAAGGATTTATTAATGGGGTGTGAGGCGTATCCAATGATGGTCAATCCAGAATTATCAAGAGTGGTTATGTAGGAACTTAGGAGAAATTGGGTAAGGTATGGTTCGGGGGTTGGTTTGGTAGCAGATA
>NW_020208409.1:0-1210 GCF_001531365.2 Cynara cardunculus var. scolymus | reverse complement strand
GTCTATCAAAACTATACATATCAAAAGCAATTCTTCATATAGATATGCAAAATGGAAAATATCACACTTTCCCCTTCCCCTTACCGTCAGCATTACCTGCAACACATGTTTAAAATCACAAAAAGAGGGTTAGACCTGAAGGTCTAGTGAGATCCCCTTTTTATGCCATTGCAGGGTGAGAATCACCAAAACTTTACTTAAAACAAATTTTCATATATATATATATATATATATATATATATATAGCAGATATATGAACAAGTAAAACATAATATCAGTACCCTCCAAACTTTAAAGCTAATTTCTCGGCTTTTAATACATCCAGACCCAAATAGGTGTGAATCTACTAAGTTTCTCATAATGCCACAATTAAACCTTTTTATAATTAAAACAAGGTTCATTTAAAATTCCAGGCCAAACCTGTTTTCCAATTTCTCAATAACATCCAAACTGTGATTTCTAATAAGAACTTTAATCCCAAACCTTTAAATCACTAACAAATAAAGATTTCAGATCATAGTAATCTTACAGGATATAATAGTAAGAGTTATATCACATAACACACATACAAATGCCTCCCTAATATCCAAAGGTACACATCTCCTTGATATGCCACTCTTATCCCATAGTACACCTCTCCTTCATATGTCACCCTTATCCCATGGTACACCTCTTCTTGATATGCCACCTTATGTCCTCATAAAATTATTTAACAAAGATAATTTCATATAGAACGGACCGCAGTCATAAATGTCCAAATGGAATATCATCAGTTCAAAATCATCTTTACCACAAATCCTCATTCTTTATTATAAAAAGAAATATAAAAATGATTTATTTTAAATAATACCTTAGTCAACACACAAATCCGGTCAACACAGATTTGGCCGGGCTTCATCTCCAGTCAAATCTTGACCGATAAACCAATCCGGACAACACAACCTTCTTTGTCTAATTTACCAATCCGGTCAACTTAACATTATTTGTCTGATTTACAAAACCGGACTATACATTTCCTCAATCCAAGTCTTGTCCAATTTATATCTAAACCGTATAAACATCATTCGGTTTATAAACACATCGGGCAACTTTGATCGTATTCCTACTTCTCCATTCAAAGGCCATAACTGATTTATAAATTTTGAAATCTCACAATCTCTAAATCGCACAATACCATGAGCGATTTAAGTATATATCGAACAACACGTGT
>NW_020208408.1:0-1211 GCF_001531365.2 Cynara cardunculus var. scolymus | reverse complement strand
TATTAAGGATTTTCTAATCCTTCACCTCTGGTCCTTCTAACCAGCGCTTCTGGTCCAATCATGGACACTTAACAATATTAAGGATTTTCTAATCCATCACCTCTGGTTGGTCTAGGGAAATGGATATTCATAATTTATGCAACACACACAAAATCATGCTTTTCACAACAATTTCTTATTTGGAGCATACTTTTAGTACAACCGATTAAGTCCTTCTATTATACGTAACTTAAACATAGGTGATCAGGCTTTGTTTAATTGACATATAATAACGTGACCCGCTTTGCATAAATATGTATTTAAATCACTTGAAAACCGTTTTGAAAATATTTGGTTATAGTTTGTGATTTTTAAGGAAAAATCGGCGTTCTCTATAACTGAGGCTCTGATACCAAATCTGTCACACCCCATTAAAGCGAAAACACGAGATGTAACAGGTAAGCGAGTCACAACAACAAATAATAAATAACACCATTCAAGTTTTACAAAAGTTCAAATTTAACATCCATAACTAAGATGGAAATAAAGTACTTCTTTACAAAAACTTCAATGGTGAGCTTAATCGGTATCACCACAAACATGCCCCAAAAACTTCATTTCTTACTTACTTCCTGAAAAGCATGAAACATAAAACAAGTCAACTACAAAGAGTTGGTGAGTTCACGGGTTTTCACATGCACAAAACGTTACAATGCATAAATTATTTCTTGCAAAACTATATACAACTTTTGCACATAATAAATGTAAATCCATAACGATGTTAAGAAACTTGAGACGCTACTGAGACTTTCCTGACCAATGTGCCCCATTATTTTACGAACAACCATAAGTAGCCCGTATACTCACTTAGGTCCCACAGTTCGTAATAGTACTAATTCAGCGGTGGACCAAATTTCCACATGATTAGACCAATAAAACATAGGTAATATAAACCCCTTTCTGGGTGGGACTGTCAACACAATAGCGGCTATCCACAATTACCACGGCCTGGGGACATGCCCGAGTTAACAAGTAGAGTTTACGGACGGGGACTTTATTTGGAAACATACTCCCAAGCACATCAATTTAGCATTTATATCATAGTGCAAAACAGTCAATATTTCATGACATAAACAAAACTTGACTAAACAATTCTTTAGTCCAACGGTTTTGACTAAACAGTTCTTTAGCCCAAAGGTTTTAAGCAAAGCATCGACTAAACAGTTCTTTAG
>NW_020208407.1:0-1211 GCF_001531365.2 Cynara cardunculus var. scolymus | reverse complement strand
ATATATATATATATATTCATATATATATATATATATATATTCATATATATATATATATATATAAATGGGAAAGTATAAAAGGAGGGGTCAAACCACCATTTTGCTCTCTTGCCATCTTTGGAAAGAAAACTTGATCGATTTAGAAAGAGAGGGAACTTGATCGGATTGCTTATTTTTGAAGATAGTTTCATCTGATTTTCAAAAAGGTTTTAATAAGGTGAGTGGTATAATTGTTTTGAAATTTTTGATAATTGCATAAATTGATTGTGTTTTCATCTAGTTTGGAATTTAAATTGCATAAGTGTTATCCGGATTAGACCTAAACCGGTCAAGAGATAAGCGGTTTAGTCTTAAACCGGGTAAGGATTGAGCGACTTAAGTCATAAACCGGATAAAGCCTGGGCGATTTAGTAATAAACCGCCTGGAGGGTTGACCGGATTAGAGTAAATCGGTCAAGTGTTGAGCGATGTATGAATATTGAGTTTATGTTTAACATTTAGAACAAAGAAGTAGGAATACGACTAAATGGTGACCAGATTATTTTAAATCAGACAAAAAGAGGATAGTGTTGTCCGGACTTGTTATCCGGACAAAAGTGTTGGAATTTATTCTAAGTGTTAAATCAGATAAGTCTTGGGTGATGTGTTGTCCGAATTTGGTAAACCGGCCAATATTTGACCGGAGATGAAGTCGGCCAAGTCTATGTTGACCGGATTAACAATATGCCTTGTACATGGTTAATAAAATTATTATTTTATCATAAATGGGAATTTTGATATATATGATTTTGAACTGATATTAATTCCATTTGACTGCGGTCGATTTGGAATTGTTTTTGTAAAATGTTTTGATGAGGAACTAAGGGTGGCATATCAAAGAGAGGTGTACCATGGGATAAGGGTGGCATATCAAAGAGAGGTGTTCATTTGGATATAAGGGTGGCATTGGTATGTATGTTGTATGATATAACTCTTTCTATTATATCCCTTAAGATTACCGTGGTTCGGAATCTTTATTTCTTTGTTATTTAAAGATTTAGGATCAAGGTTCTTATTGGAAATCATAGTCTGGATGTTATTGAGGAGAAAATAACAGGTTTGTCCTGGAACTTTAAATAAACCTTGTTTGATTAGAAAAGGTTTAATAGTGGCATTATATGAAACCTGTTTGGTTCAAAGGTATGTTATTTGAATAGCTGAATGCTTGGCTT
>NW_020208406.1:0-1212 GCF_001531365.2 Cynara cardunculus var. scolymus | reverse complement strand
AATAGTTTGGCCCGAGATCAAATAGCCGTTATCCTCGAATCATAATAATCTTTGCATATTTCAGCTGGATACTTGAATGACGCCATAACTTAATTAGTTCGTTGGTTACAATATGCAAACTAATTTAATGATTAATGCATTTGGAAGCATTAAGACAAATAATGGACGATAGTTGTTAGAAAATTTGGTCTTAAGAAATTTTGCAACGATCATAAGACTATTCGTATTCCCGCTAACTAATTCATTTGAGATTTGGTTCGAACKTAACCATRAATAAGGAAGCTGAAATGCCTGATCTTCTAGGTTAGTGGGAGACGGTTTCCAAGACACATATGTCATCTGTCTTTTATCCAGACAACTCCCATCGATGCTCGTCTCTGACAGTTGGATCATTGCATATTCTCCCCACGATCTTTATAATTATCTCCTTTCTTTTTCACGTTTCCTTTTATGTTCTAGATACCATCTTCCACAAAATGTTTCCAGCAGTACGAATCGTAGTAAAATCGTGAGACTAGATTTCGTTCCACTAAAACTTGAAAGTTGAGTTAGTATATAAGGTACAATCCCTTGTCTTTTTTACTTGTGATATATGCCCAGACCAAATTAAAGTCTTTTTCTAAGAAGCCGAGAAAGGGTTGGGAGTTTCTAGGTTTTTACAAGAAAGTATTCATGAGGTCCTTTGTTAGTGAAATGAACAAACCCATGAATTCCATCCAGGAGAAAGGATAGCTACAAGATTTTAAGTTGTTGATGGGATTATACAATAATATTCAACTAAAGGCCCCTGACGAACTTAGACAAGAAGAAATACCCAGAGGGATTCTTCGTTTTGTAGGAGTATCCCTTAAAATTAAGTTTTCAATGGCCCTTTTGTACAAGTATTTATTTTTGGGAACGTCAATGAATAATAGGAAGTGGAAGACGAGGTATGTCTTCACAAAGATTTCATCCTTGGGGGGCAATGACTAGTGGATCGTCTCTGGAAGGAATGCATAGAAGTTACTTACCTTTCTTTTTAAGTTGTGCGCGATATCTAAGAATTAACCTTTTATTTTTATGTTTGTAAAAATTTCTGTCACTCACACCCCAACTCTTGAGGAAGAGAAGTTAAGGTCGAGCATTTCTTGCTGCTAATAAATAGGGAGTTTTTTCAGTCGTCGAGGGTGCAATATACCTTGATCGATGAATAGGAGGAGAAGAATGAGTAGG
>NW_020208405.1:0-1211 GCF_001531365.2 Cynara cardunculus var. scolymus | reverse complement strand
AAACTGAGGAAGAGGAAAGACCTGAACCAGGGAGCGTAGAATTTACTATTACTATTATATATACTATTTACTAATCATAGHTAACAAAACAAGGAGGGCAACCTACTGAGCAAAATCTGCTGCAATTTCATTTYCGGATTCACGATAAGCAACTCCTTATGCTGCTTTCGAGAGATAAGACCCTTCCCTTTTGTTCTTGGAGGCCTATGATTGGGCTAACAATGGAGATCATGGCTGTGTGTGTAAAGTAGTTCCCTATTGTTCCTTGCAATTATATTTGTCATATTTAGGCTTTAGGGTTATCTACTTCATGTTTACAGGTTTTTATCGGCTTTAACACATTTTTTGTACTTCTATCCTTGCAAGCATGTTTTTATGTGCCTTTACAAAAGAATTTTCTTGCAAATACGTCGAGAAAATAACTGCACTTGTGCACTCGGTGTGTACGGAGATTAACATCCTGTCCCGGTCAAACCTCTATCAATCCCCGGTCAAACCCCATGAATAATATTCGTTAGTTTGATTCTACCGAGGATCCCCGGTCCCGGTTTGAAAACAACACAAAACTATAAAACTAGAGGAATAGGAGAAGAATACAGTGAAGAACAAAACGTGATCGAGGGTCCAATTTATGTGTGTCATCCAATTTCATTTCATTTTTTCATAGTTGTAACACCACTTTTTGTCCTACCAATTCTCACATTCTACGTGATACGAAATCGACCATGTGTTTTATTTTACAAAAACATGTTTATACTTTACATATTTGTTTATATTTATCTGAATCTTACATCCTGTTGCATTGTGCGGATACACAACTACTATTAAACCCAAGAAGATAAAATAGTTACAACAATATAATTCTTTTTAAAATAAAACTTTAAAACTATAAAATTTAAAATTTAAAATTAAAATCAGATGTGGATTTATTTTGAAGAGCAAATTTGGATTTTGGCTCATGTGATTTATATAAGATTACGAATAAAGTCCCTCTATTTTAACGAGTATAATGATATAACAAAATACAAACCGTAAAAAAACCCAGATATTGCACACACACAAACACCCGTAGACACACAAAATACATACATATATATATATATATATATACATGTAAAAGCAGTGGCGGACGCAGAAAAAAATATTGTAGGGGGCACGACCGCTCGTCCGCTCGGTCAGTCGGCTAGGCCGCTAGCTGCTAGGGTTTCGTC
>NW_020208404.1:0-1212 GCF_001531365.2 Cynara cardunculus var. scolymus | reverse complement strand
CTGACGCTTCTATCAGAGGCTCTGTGGGTTTGAACTGAGCAAATACTCATCTCTTTGAGGATTTTCAAACCATTTAGGTAAATAAAGGTGTAACATTCTAGAAGACCCCGCACATATCACAGAGGCTCTATTACCCTTAGGCCTCTAACAGAACTCTCTTATAGTTCTATATTATTGATATGGTGCGCGTGGTTCTGTGGATAAGGGTTAAAGCATATCACGCGCGTGTCAGAATCGGGGGCGCACGTCATCAATCGTGCGTCTTCCCAACATCGCGTGTCATATTTTTGATTTGTCCCTACTAAAAGCCACTCATCACAACTTTATCGCCAAATAAACGGTTCATTTCAAAATCCCTCACTATAAATACCCCTTCCCCCCAAAACGTAAACCTTTACATTACTCTTTATAACTCCGACGAACTTCAAGCTTTCCGGCCAAAACCTGCAATTATGTCTTCCAGTTCCTCCGACTCCGCTCAATCTGAACACAATCCAAGTGATAACGAGGTAAACCAGTCACAGGCACTCACTTCTCATGCTCTATCGTTCTTTCAAAATCGATATGAGAGAGTAGTGCTTGTGAAGAAAGCAAACAATTATTTATTCGCTCCATCTCCATCTGGCTTTCCTGAATTTACGTATCCCCTCCTTGAAATTCTTCGTAACCATCCTCTATACTTTTCTCTCTCAGCAACTAAACCTACACCAGAAACATATATTACCCAATTCTTGCTAAGCTCATATATAACTACCCTAGATAATTCTGGTTTAAGCATTGTAGGTTATGCTTCACACCCAACTATTAAATCGCTTGTTCCAATGGAACTAAATGTGAATACCCTTCGAACAGCCCTGCACCTACCTTCCTTGGCAACTCTCAATTTGGATACCTTCGCCCCAACCCCAACCCCAACAGACGCCGAACTAATTCAATTCCTTGAATTTCACTCCTACACTGCCAAGACTAAAATTGCTAAAAGGACTGAATTCAAACGAAAAGGCCTTCCTCCAATTTGGAACACTCTGTTCTCGATAGTGAATTGTTGTCTAACAGGGAAGGTCGGCAACCATGACCAAGCCTCACAAGCCATGACCAAGCCTCACACGCCATGCTTTCCATTGTATATGGAATCTATTTCAACCTACCTCTTGATTATGCACAGCTCATATTCGAAGACATGGTGGGATTAATCAAGAAGAAGTGCGCTAC
>NW_020208403.1:0-1152 GCF_001531365.2 Cynara cardunculus var. scolymus | reverse complement strand
ATTCATGGTGTCCGTACCTGGTTCGAAACGCTGTTTTTGCTATATCRCTTTCTTTGAMTTTCAACTGGTGGTATCCTGATCGCAAATCAATCTTTGAGAAGTAACAGTCTCCTACTAATTGATCAAACAAATCATCAATCCTGGGCAACGAATATTTGTTCTTTATGGTCAATTTGTTCAACTCTCGGTAATCAATACACATACGCATAGTGCCATCTTTCTTTTTCACAAACAGAATTGGAGCTCCCCATGGTGAAGTACTTGGTCTGATAAATCCTTTATCTGACAAATCCTTTAATTGTGTAACCAGTTCTTTTAATTCTTATGGAGCTAATCTGTACGGTGCTTTTGCTACAGACGCTGCTCCAGGTATCAAATTAATCTCAAATTCAATAATTCGATCTGGAGGCAGCCCTGATAAGTCTTCTGGAAAGACTTCAAGATATTCATTGACAATCGGAATTAACTCTTGCTTACTCTTTTCCTTCTTAGCATCAATTATGTAAGCTAAAAATCCTTGGCATTTCTTTTGGATACATTTTTTGGCTTTCATCACAGATAGTAAACTGGTATGATGATCCTGATGATCACCATGAATTACGACTGTCCTTTTGTCGGGTAACATAATTCTAATAATCTTTTCATTGCAAACGACGCTAACCTTATTTTCTGCCAACCAATCCATTCCTACTACCACATCAAATTCCTTCATAGGCATGGGAAACAACCGGATGGGTAGCTCACAACCCTCAATCATAATAGTGCAGTTTTCAAATACGTAATTAACAGATACTTGATCGTTAGCAGTATTAACTACTAATTTATCGTCAAGTGGCACATAATTCATACGAGCACATAAGACAAATGATGGGGATACAAACAAGAAGTTTGCACATGAATCAAATAACACTTTAGTATGTAAGGAGTTCACGAGATATGTACCTGTTACTACATCAGGTGTAGTTTCTGCTTCCTRTTTGGTCATTTGAAAAGATCGACCCCGCGCCCCACCCGTTGCTCCTTTGCCCAGATTTGGTCTTCCTCGGCCCATTGATGTATTGCTCCCCATGGTTAACTGTGGAGCTTTCATTTGTGGACAATTTGGCCTGAGGTGATCTGGAGAATTACAATTAAAACACCTTTTAACTGTTG
>NW_020208402.1:0-1166 GCF_001531365.2 Cynara cardunculus var. scolymus | reverse complement strand
CAGCCATGACCAAGCCTCACACGCCATGCTTTCCATTGTATATGGAATCTATTTTAACCTGCCCCTTGATTACACACAGCTCATATTCGAAGACATGGTGGGATTAATCAAGAAGAAGTGCACTACTCCGAGGGGTGAGAAGTCTAAAGTGTAGGCACAGAAGAAGGCCAAAGAGGATCTCAATCATCCAAACCTTATCCTACAGAGGTTCTTTGGTCTGGTCTTTGGTGAAATGATAACAGAGAAGCTGCCCTCTGCAGAACCTAATGAGCGTTTGTATCCAATGAAGGAGTTCCATCCCACAGATCCTGAGCTAGGGTACAGAAGCCCAAGACCTCTATCAAAAGTCTTGCTCAAATACCTTAGCCATGGAGATAGGAAAGCGTATAGATGTGGATACAGAGGGCAGAGCCGGTACCTGAAACCCCTCTGCTGGCTCCTCCATTCTTCCCTCAACCCTCATTTTTTGCACTCTCTCTCCATAGGTATCCCCTTAGGAGAGAGAGTGCAAAAAATGGGGGTTGAGGGAAGAATGGAGGAGCCAGCAGAGGCTAGAGAGGTGAGTGAGGACAGATCGATAGTTCCAAGTCCCCCACCAAAGAAGACAAAAAAGACTCAGAAGGATGTTGACTCTTCTGAGAAAAAGAAAGGGAAAAAGATACCCGTAGAAGAAGAGGGTCCAAGCAGTCCTCTGCAAAAGCCAAAGAAGAAGAAATCAAAGAAGGCCCAACCCGCAGAGGTTGTGATCACAGAGGCTGTACTCCAAGAAAGCCCCGCAGAGGCTGCTCCAAAGCGCTGAAGGTTGCGCAAGGTTGTTCACAAACAGTCCCCAACAGAGCAGATACACGACGTCATCTTCCACATCCAACAAGAATTTAAAGCACCCATAGAGGAACCGGATTTGGGGACAGAAGTCGTAATAGACGACGAAGAAGAAGAGTTGGAGATAGAAGAGGGAGTAAAAGATGCCAAAGACACACATCCTAGCCCCCCTCCTAGTGCTACCCACATTTCTAGGGACCCTGTTCTAGAGGAAACCCCTATTAAACAAGGCGTGCACACGCCAAACCCTACCCAAACCTACCTCACAGAGGACATTCTTTCGTCCTCTGTCGAATGCATAGCCCGAGAACCACAATCAACTCCAACAACCTCTCAAAAGGATG
>NW_020208401.1:0-1214 GCF_001531365.2 Cynara cardunculus var. scolymus | reverse complement strand
ATGTGTACTTGGAATAAGGGAGGTATTGTCATATGTGGTTACTATTATAGCTCTTGTTATTATCACTATTTAGATATAATAACTCTGAATCATCATTTCTTTGTGACTTGATGAATTATAGATATTGTTCTTTTTAGAAATAATAATTTAGATCTTAAAGGGAAAATGGTTTCTAATGAGAGACAATTATTGCCTAAACTTACTATCAATATTTTTATACATACAGAGGGGTTCTGGTTGGTCGTACACAAGGACGAGAGGACCTCTGGTTATGTAAAAAGGGTTTTGGATACTTTGGGGATTTATAAATCAATGGCTCTGTATGTTTCATACAGAAGCTCTATATTATAAGTTCTATGTTTTATTCTTTATAAATGGTTTTTTTTATCAAAATTATTTATAAACAAAGTTTAAGAGTAAGAGGAGCTTTGATTCTAGTTTACTTGTCTTTTCAAATTATGTTATGCTCCTCTGGACCTAAGGTTGTAATTTGGTCCAGAGGACCTCTGGTTGGTCATTGAGTTACTCAAATACCGAGGCTCTGATCAGTAGAACCAAATGCTCTGGTTGGTATGTTAGAGAGGAGCTCTGGTCTATAGAACTAGAGGAGCTCTTGTCCTTTAAGCCAAAAGGGCTCTGGCCCGTTGAGTTAGAAGTTCTAGTTTGAGCTTGGGGTTTTGGAGGGATGCATTTGCATTATGGGATAATGTTAATTTTTGATCTTATTTTGATCATATTGGGAAGCGCATTATTTGGCTGAAATGCATTTATTTCTGTGTAAAGATATTTTAACAGATTTTGGTGTTTATCACCCTGCATATGCAAGAAGGGATTTACTCACTAGACCCTTCTAGTCTAACCTTCATTTTCTGTTTTAAATTATGCAATGCAAGAACTGCGGTGTCCAGGGATATTAAGGGGAAAGGGAAAATGTGATTATTTTCCTTACTTGATATTTGCTTTTTGAAGATCAGCATGAGATTGCATACTTTTGAAGATACATGTTGTTATACATGTGATAGTATAGGATTTATTTTGGAATTTTTCATATGTAGATTTTGTACATATAAGAATCCATGTACTAGTGGGACCATTTTGGTGTAAACTGCATTTCTTCGTAATGAAATATATGTTTTATGCAAATGTGGTGTTTGGGGGTGTCACAGAGTGGTATCAGAGTCTTAGTTTAAGAGATTTAGGTATTCAAAGCATGA
>NW_020208400.1:0-1215 GCF_001531365.2 Cynara cardunculus var. scolymus | reverse complement strand
ATAAAATCATTATAATTTGGTTATTCATAACTAGATTATAAGTGTTATTGAGAGATCTGGGATCAACATTTTTTATTTTATTTATTTATTTATAGTAAGGGATATGATATGAGGTACTAGAAAGGAAAGGGAAGAGTAAAAATAACTTAGAGAGATAGAGAAAAGGGGTTTAGTGACTCATAGGGTTTGAGAGCTATATTTTTTATTGCTTCGTTTCGATTCTATTTTACAATGGATTCGAATGAAGGTATTTATAGACCTTTAGTGTTATCTCTATGATTACAATTGGACAATTCTATCACTGATTCTAATTACAAATGTCACCTAACTTTTTCCTTAAGTTAAAGGAAACAAATACAAATTAAACATATGTAAAGTCTAAGAAACCAAAGGTCAAAAAGCCTATAAAGCCTAGTATGTTAAAGTCTAAAAGAAAACAGGAAAATGTCGGATGGAATCGTCATTGCGTTCGTCAACTTTTCTAGACATCTCTATGTGTACTGTCGACTGATACTGGTGACGATGGATCTATATACGGATCTGAATCTGGAAATTCTCTGTTGTTGACATCTAATGGGCATATATGGCTTTCTCCGATAAATGGAAAATACATATCCCAATTATAATGTGACCAAATCTGTATGTAGTGTCCTTCAACAAGCAACTTGTAATTATTTCATGTGAATGATACAGGTAGCTTGGGTGTTTCTTGACCGTGCTGTATCCATGGTTCTATGACACCGTTGGGGATTACTTCTTTTATATGATTAAAACAAATAGCTGTTGAACAAGCTAGCTTCTTTAAATAATTTTGTTCTTCACTTCTGTGGCTGATAAATATTTGCTTTCTGGCTGGCCTGTATGTATAATTGTTTGCTTCTGGTAATGAAGAAAATATTTTACATCCAATTGTTGGTGTGTCCGAATAGGAGGCAATATTTCCAGCTGTTAAAATAAATTTTTCTCCAAACTTGTTGAGGAGTTCTTCTGTCTTTGGATTTAAGCTGAATTCCATATAATCAATCATACCATTGTGGTAGAAATTGAGAATCTGGTCTGAAGTCAAAGATTTATAAGTTTTTCACCATCTTCATCACAATCTTCATCATTTTCTGTATTATATATAGGTTCTGTATCATATTCAATATTCATAAAATTACAATCTGTATTTATATTATTGTTATCTTCTATTTCCTTTGGTGTATCTTTTGTATA
>NW_020208399.1:0-1199 GCF_001531365.2 Cynara cardunculus var. scolymus | reverse complement strand
ACATTTTATAAAGATAATAATTAAGTATTCTGTTAGAACTTAATGATTATCTTAATTATATTTTAGATTTTTTATATTTAAAATGAGATGTTTATCTTGTATTTGATTATGTTTATCTGCAATTAGTTACACGAATTGAGATATGAAGCTTTAATAAGTTGTATTTACGCACATTTTACTTGTAATCTTAAAGTTTAAGTAACATGCATTAATAAACAATATTTTATGCATAAAAAGCGGTTTTTAAGAGTTTTTGTCAAATGCTTTATAATATAGTATATATATATATATATATATATATATATATAATAAAAATGAGATAAAAGTGGAAAAAGACTAAAATATTCTTGACTTAATGGATTCTTTTAACAGCCATTGGAGGCAGGGACCAAATCTGGTCATTTTTGCAAAGCACAATGCCTGAACTGTAATTTTGAAAACTATATGGACAAAAAGTGTTACTTTCGACAAAACACAAGGACCAAAAATCGAATTTACTCTAAAAGTTAAAACAAGAGTAAATTACATTTTTAATTTTTGTGATTGTCATTCACTATCAAGTATGATCCTTCTTTTAAACTAATCGCAATTTTGATCACTGTGATTGTCATATTGTTTCACTTTTGTTCCCTTCGACTAACTATATTTAAATAAATTAGTTAACTTTTTTTGTCTTTTTTTTATTTGATCATAGAATAAATTACAATTCTAGTCCCTATGGTTTTTTTTTTATTCTTTCTATTGTTGTATTTCCTACAATTTCATTTTTCATTTTCCATTTTATACCTCTTAATTATTATATTATTAATTAATGATAAGTTTAACTAAAATACATTAAAAATACGTATTTTATTTTATAAATGACACTTTTATAAAGTTTTATAAATAATTTTAAAAATGAGTTAAAATATTGAATATTTTTAAATTTTTATTCAATTTATTCGAT
Organism: Cynara cardunculus var. scolymus; assembly: GCF_001531365.2. Taxonomy (NCBI): domain Eukaryota; kingdom Viridiplantae; phylum Streptophyta; class Magnoliopsida; order Asterales; family Asteraceae; genus Cynara; species Cynara cardunculus. The sequence goes on along the minus strand of NW_020208399.1, from coordinate 253 downwards.
ATATATCTGTAAATTTGTCTAAATAATGTATTCATTTTTCAATAATTTATATTTTAAGTTGAGTTCAAAAATATATTGTTTTTCTTTATTTATGTAAGATGAAAATCGAAATTTATCTATGTTTATTAATAAAAAAATGTATTGTTTTTCTTTATATATGTAAGAAAAATTTATCTATGTTTATTAATGGACATAGATAAATTTCAATTTTCATCTTACATAAATAAGAAAAAATGAAACATTTTTTTGAATC
>NW_020208398.1:0-1158 GCF_001531365.2 Cynara cardunculus var. scolymus | reverse complement strand
GCATCTTCATGAAGTCTTCAGGTCTTCTCCCCTCTACATTCTTGAATGAAGCTTAGAGTGCTTGGTCTGGATGGAATTTTCAAGCTCCCCCCTGAATGTAGCTCTATGTTCTTCATTTTCAACTCTTAGATCAAATTAGATTTCAATGTGAATGCAGCACCACTGTTTGCACAAGATGCAGCTTTGACCTGCCCACAATCCAGCACATTCTTTGAAGCACAGAATAGGCACTCACCCCAAAAGTAGCAAATTCATCCAAAAAGGGATAGATAAATGTGTGAATTACTTGACAAAACAGTGCAAACAGTCTTATGACAAAGAAACTCTCATTGAACCGTAAGTTGAGTAGGAATTCAGCTTTAGAGCTTGATTCAATTGAAGATAACTTGAATAACCAAAGCAAACACCATTGATATTGAGAAGCGGAGAGAAGAATTTAACATTTAAGCTTTATGACTTCAAGAAATAGCAGGTCAATTCAAAGAAAATTGACAGAATTGATGTTAATGCTTCTAGGCGCAAGACATGAAGGAAATTGCCATAAACATGTAAGATAGGTGATTACAGGCAAGAAAAACTTTAAACTATTATAGATTCAGATCCACAAAGAGAGAAGATGAAAGAATACTCAAGATATTGGCGATAAATATATGTTTGGAAAATAAAAACGCCAATTGCCTTAGGCTGTGAGTACCATGAACTCTTGCTAAAACGCCTACGCGTAGATTTGACAAAATCAAGGTTCAATAAGTCGACTGACTCCAAGAAACTCTATAAACCAAAAGATTCAAGATCAAAAATAGGTTCAAATTCATCCAAGAACAAATCCCTTAAAAGGAATTTGATTAAACGTTTAAACATATGATGAATTTAGAGTTTTTGGGACCAAACTGCAGTCGAACAAGAAGCAGTTCATGAGAGTATCTTTCAATAAAATTGAATCTACTGCCAGAAAGATCGTATCGATAGAAATTAATCGATTTGGCTCTGATACCACTTGTTATTACCCCAGATCTGACAATAGAACAATTTAATAAAGGAAATTCAAGAGAAGTTTATAGAAGAAGAAGATGAAATAGAAATCGACGGCGCTTTCTTTATTGAATATAGAAATTACAAACTCTCAAGAACCCTAATCGACTCTCATGAGATGTATCT
>NW_020208397.1:0-1216 GCF_001531365.2 Cynara cardunculus var. scolymus | reverse complement strand
ACATTTATCAAGAAGATTGAAAGCATTTAACTTCTCACCTTTTTGAAATCTCTTTGAAACCAAATTAAATCCAGACAATTTTGAGCAATCCGATCAACCTTTCTCTCATTAAATCGCTTACAAAACTCACAAAATGGCCAGAGAATGAACGGAATATCTCAACCTCTTTTATACCCTTCCCAAACAGGGAAGGCGGCTAAACAGCCCAAGCACCCATATATCATGCATGCATTAAAATTTACACATACCTTACCTTCATACATGTATAATCCTGCATACACATACATACTTAATTCCATATATGTATATTAACACACACACACACACACACACATATATATATATATATATCACACATATATATATATATATGCATTTTTACATTACACACATATGCCCATATAATTGATGCATACACATTTATGCATTATAATTTCACATACTAGCATGATCAAATATATATCAATTTATCATGCTATCACGAAATCATTTAACAGATAATTACGTATTCATTACCTCAGGTGATAACCAGGATCCAGTTATCACAAAGTCTGTTCTGGTTAGAATCTATATTTTGGGAAATGTTTCTACCAGACGTGGTGACGTAAGTTTGTTCTTGTTAGAATCTATATTTCGGGAAACGTTTCTACCAGATGTGGTGACATAAGTCTATTCTGGAGTGGAACTTTATTTTAAGAGGTAGTCTCCCAGACGTGGTGACATTTGCTTGTTCTGGCTTGGAACTGGGTGTTGAATACTTCCAAACGTGGTGACGTATGTTTGTTCTTGTAAGGAACCCTGTCTTAAAGAAGAAATAAGGTTGGCATGTCAAGGAAAGGTGTTCCATAGTTATAATCGTGGTAATTTCAGGTATGGATAATAATATAACTCTTGTTATTATCGTTAATCAGATACAATAATTTTGAATCACCATTTCTTTGTGACTTGACGATTTAGAGGTATTGTTCTCTTTAGAAATAATAACTTAGATGTTATTGAGAAGGGGAAAATGATTTGTCATCAGAGGCTTGAATTGCGTAAGTTTTCTATCATGTTTTAAACATATGTGAGAATGATACAGAGGGGCTCCAGTTGGTCTTTTAAAAGGAGCAGAGGACCTTTGGTCATGTGGAAAGACTTTAAAATATTTTTGGGGATTTTATGAATTAGAAGCTCTGTATGAATTATACGAAAGTTCTGTATTAGAGTTCTGTCT
>NW_020208396.1:0-1216 GCF_001531365.2 Cynara cardunculus var. scolymus | reverse complement strand
TTCCAAACATACCATCACAGATATCCTTCAATTTACCAGAGCAGACTTTGGTTTCAACAATAGAACACATCACCAGTTGATTTTCAGCAATCAATTTTTTAATCTCCATACGTTTTGAGGCCACATTCAGACCTCTGATATTCCAAATAGCAAACTTAAACATGATTACTTACTTTAGGCTTTACCAACCGATCACCCCCCCTCCTTTTATCCTCTTCTTCCACCTTCATAAAGTCCGGCGCATCATCTTTGTAAGGGATATCTTCACCCATAGCATACTTCCGATAGTAGTCAACTTGGTCTTTCGACCACGTATCAATCACAGCAGAAGTAGGATTCACACCCCGTTCTAGATAAAAATTCACAGCCTCCTTATCAAAGAACCATGTCTGGTCATCATCACTGTCACTATCATCCACCACTTTTTCTAAAACAATAAAAGGATTGTTAGTAGGAATAGTTTCTGTCACAACTTCAACTTCCATCTTTTTAGCCCCTGTTCCTGGATTACCCTTCTTCAAGATATCAACATTGGCATTGCCTAGAGTCTGTCCCCTCACAAAAACTTTAGGAATAGCAGGATTCCTTTCTTCATGACTAGACTTTTCATGCTCCATGCTCAAATCAACCTCTGTTCCCTTTACCTGAGTACGGCCCTTATGCTTATCAACATTCTGCCTGTTCATCAGATTACCAGCAGATGAATTACTTATCCCAACCGAAATACCTGCTTGATTACCTCCTTTTGACAGTCCACTTTGAGAACCCTTCTGGAAATGAACTTGCTGCCCAATTTTAGACTTACCAGCAGTGTCCCCTCTTAGGCGAGTCTCTTGAACCCTCTGGTTCCCAACAGCTCCCCCATTTTTCTGGGCATATTGACCTTTTTTAACTCCATTTTGGGACACATTCAGACTTTGCGGATAAAATCGCTGTGCCACCCATGCTTTTGTTCCCATATTTGAATTATTACCCAATTGAGCACCCACTCCTTTAGATTGGGAATTACCACCAGATTTGGTTGAGACTGGATTAGAACGATTCTTCCGACCCACCAGTTGGAATCCATCCTCATCCACCTTCACATCTTTTTTGAGTTCTTCCATTTTCAGCTGAGCATGTTTTTCTTCATCAGATAATGGACGAGCACTACAATCATTGAATGAATGGCCAAACACACTGCAATGCTTACACCGGGCTGGTTTCCAATTATACA
>NW_020208395.1:0-1117 GCF_001531365.2 Cynara cardunculus var. scolymus | reverse complement strand
CAGATTGAGCGGAGGCGGAAGAGCTTGAAGACATAGTTGCAGGTTTGGTCGGAAAGCTTGAGGTTCGTCGGAGTATAAGGAGTAATGTAAAGGTTTACGTTTTGGGGGGAAGGGGTATTTATAGAAAGGGATTTGAAAGCGAACCGTTTGTTAGGTGAAATATCGTGATGAGTGGCTTTTGGTAGGGACGAATCAAAAATATGACACGCGGTGTTGGGAAGACGCATGATTGATGACATGCGCCCCCGTATCTGACACGTGCATGATCGGTTTTAACCCTTATCCACAGAACCACTCGCACCATATCAATAATACAAAACTATAGAAGAGAGTTCTGTCAGAGGCCTAAGGGTAACAGAGCCTCTGTGATATGTGCGGGGCCTTCTAACATGTTAYACCTTTATTTACCTAAACAGTTTGAAAATCCTCAGAGAGATGAGTACTTGCTCAGTTCAGACCCACAGAGCCTTTGATAGAAACGCCAGAGGTTCTGATGAGTTGACCTCTGAGATCAAGATACTTTAAAAGTTTTGGCACCTTCTGAGGTTTTGATTTTCGATTCAAAACTCCCCCTATGAGCCAGCTTCCATGGCTCCCCCTCAAAACAAAAACATTTAAAATCCTAAGAAGAAGTATCGACAGAGAATACGTTCAAAGAGCCTCTGAGATTTATCACAGAAGATCTGTGAAAAGACTTTTGTGATGAAAAACATTTTGCTTCTTCAAAAGGTTTTATTCTTTTCAAGCACATACTCCCCCTCAAACCTTGCAAGTCTCTGCCAGGCAAACCTATTAACTAAGAAAACAAGTGAAGGTTAATCAAAGAATAAAACTATATACAAAAAGAAATTATTAAAAAAACTTTATACAAAAATAAATGAACAATAAGACATACAACAGTTGAGATAACAAAACCTCCTTCTTGCTTTAGGCATGATAACAGAAGCTCTATGGTGCTAGTCATATGTCTCGAGCATCCTGAGTCCACGACCCAAGTAGACACATGCTGCTACTTCTGCATTTAGAGAACGTTTAATTTGGGTACCCACTTCTAATTGGGTCGCTTATCATTAGCTTGTTTAAAGTATGCCATAGCATCTTTTGATTTGGTCTTATT
>NW_020208394.1:0-1164 GCF_001531365.2 Cynara cardunculus var. scolymus | reverse complement strand
TTTATAATATCTTCAAATTTATATTTTATTAAAAATAAAAACATTTTTTTTTAAAACCACATAAAATCGTATTATAACATTGATAGATCCAAAATATAAAGCAAAACATTAAAATTAAGATGTATCTCGCTGCATTGCACGAGTACCTTCTGGTTATATTATAAAACATTTGACAAAAACTTTTAAAAACAATTTTTTATGCATGAAATATTGTTTATTGATGCATATTACTTTAAATTTAAGATTACAAGTAAATTGTGTGTAAGTACAACTTATCAAAACTTCATGTTTGAATTTGTATAATTAACTGCAGATAAACATCTCATTTTAAATATAAAAAATCTAAAATATAATTAAGATAATCATTAGGTTCTAACAAAATATTTAATTATTAACTTTATAAAAAATTATATTATTAAACTAAAAATAAAATAATGAATTAAAATAATACATAAAAAGGGTATAATTATAAATAATTAGTTTGGTACTAATATTAATAACTTTTTTCAATATTTTATGATATATATTCATATTTATATTTTATTCAAAAGTAAAAAGATTATTGATTTCTCAAAACCAAATAAAACTGTATTATAACATCGATTGAGACAAAAAAAAAAATTAAAATCAAAATGTATTTCGTTGTATTATGCAAATACCCTCCTAATCCCTCAAAATTCAAATACCACAAAAACAACCCTGCAAACCAAACTGAAAATACAGATATATAGCTTAATATTTTTGCTTCAATGTGAGATGATTTCCTGATCACTATATATGTGCTTCCATGAGAGGCTTCCTCCATACTATACATGTAGATATAGCCTTAAAAGCCACAAATCATAACCACCAGGTGCGAGAGAGATCGAGATGGCAAATGTAGTGAGTGAAACAAAGATCTTGTTCTTGCTAAAAATCCCATTTTACCAAATAAGGCTTTCCTTTATCGATCAAGTTGCCCTCTTGCTCTCGCTCATCTTCACTAATTCGAGTTGGGTTTTTTGATTTCTGTAATGGGTGTTGATAGCTTCATCTTCTTCTTGATCATTCCATTTGGGATTTCTGATTTCTGTAATGGGTGTTGATAGCTTCATCTGGTTCTTGATCATTCGATTTGGGTTTTCTGATTACTGTAATGGGTGTTGATAGCTTCATCTGGTTCTT
>NW_020208393.1:0-1210 GCF_001531365.2 Cynara cardunculus var. scolymus | reverse complement strand
ATTTGGTTTGATTTGAAAAATAACAACAATCGGGCGGTCCAGTCCGGTTTGCAGTCTGGAACCTGTTTTGGGTGTGTGGACCAAACTGATCGCCAAATATATATATATATATATATATATATAATTTTAGTATTAGCGAATCCGACTTTTTTAACTTATGGGCTATGACCCAAATATAACCCAACATAAACCCTAATATCTAATATAATCAAAATGGATATTTAATCTAAAATTATAAATTATACATGTTTTTTTTTAAGTTTAATATTTAAAATCCATTAAATGTCCAAACCGTCTAAACCGGTCAGACCAGATCGCCTTTCGTGGTCTGGTTTGACCGGTCTTGACATTTGATGTCAAATCGTTCGGTTTGAAATTTTTATAAACTGTCATTACGGTTTGGTTTATGGTTTGAGGGGGTTAAACCGCCCAAATCGGACCGCAAACACTCCTACTATAAATATATGATAAAAGAATAACATAAAATTATCTTATAGAAAACCAATGTCATCCACGATAACAAGTTAAGAATTATGCTTGTGTTTTATCGTTGCTTTAACGTATACAATTCTTCTAATTTCGAATTAAACCACTTATTTGATTGGATTGCAATTGTATTCTTCAATACAAATATATGACCATATCTATTTTAATATCCACATTCGTATTATTAAATTATTTAAAATAAAATATAAATTGATTTTTTATTAAAAAGTACTCTATAATATTTATATAATTGATATTAAAATTCAAAACATATAAAGGTTTGTTTTATTAAATCAAAACAACTAAATACTATTTTGATAAAAAGGAATTTATTGGAAARCAATAATACTTTTGGAAATTATAAATAAAAATATGAACCTAAATGAAAACGCAACAACGCAATGTCYCCACAAACGAATATATATCAGATATGTCATAACTTTATTGATTGAAAGTTGTTCTCAGTATGATCATATGTTTTATGTCATTGAAACGGATATTGACATCAAAGAAAGGTTTATATGTCAGGATTACTCTGTAAGATTAACGTGTTCGAACGGCATGTTCTTAGTCATACGTTAAGACATTGATTGTGAACTAATCGGATTTAMACTATTTGTTTTGAAGTTGATTTTATTGAACTAAAAAGAATATTTATAATATCAAAACAAGGTATAAATTATTGACAAAGGGTGAAAATTGTTTTGATTTGAAAGAGAAAACT
>NW_020208392.1:0-1219 GCF_001531365.2 Cynara cardunculus var. scolymus | reverse complement strand
TCTTCAAACATATATTTTATTCAAAAATAAAAACATCATCGCTTTCTCAAAATCACATAAAGCCATATTATAACATCGACTGAGATAAAGAATAAAATAAAATATTAAAATCACGATTTATATCGCTGCATTGCGCGAGTATGCTTATAGTCTTTATAAAAAAAGTATATTATTAAACTAAAAATAAATGACTTCATTATCAAATCTAAATTAAATTATAATAAAAAATAGAATTAAAGAAATTACACAAAAAAAAGAACTTTTAGATATTTAATTTGATACAAAAATCGATGTGTATTTTAAATTTTTTTTATGATACTTTCAAATTTATATTTTATTAAAAAAATAAAGACATTATCATTTTTTTGGTATCACATAAAATCGTAATATATATATATATATATATACACACACACACACACACACACACAAACACTATATTATAAAATATTTGACAAAAACTTTTAAAAATTACTTTTTATGCGTAAAGTATTGTTTATTAATGCATATTACTTAAAACTTAAAATTCTTAAAAACCACTTTTTATGCATTAATTATTGTTTATTGATCTATATTACTTAAAATTCAAGATTACAAGTAAATTGTCTGTATGTACAACTTATTAAAGCTTCATGTTTGTGTGATAACTGGATCTTGGTTATCACCTAAGGTAAATATTATGTGATTATTTGTTATGTATTTACCTGACAGCATGATAAATTGTTATATTTAATCATGTTAGTATGTGAAATTATATGCATAAATGAGTATGCATTAAGTATGTGGGTATAATTTTATACATGATAAAATATATGCATAAAGTGTGTATATGTATATGTGAAGATGCATGTGTATGTGTATATGGGTTACATGGATGCATGGATGATTTATATGAAAGCATGCATGTAGGTGAAGGCTACATGTGGTAGCCGACCTTCCTGTTTGGGAAGGGTATATAAAAGGGAGGTTAAGCCTTCATTAAATCTTCTTGCTATTTTTGAGAAAAGTTACGCGATTTAGAAGAAAAAGAGTTGACCGGATTATTTCTTGTCTAATGATCAAGTTGGTTTTCAAAAGGAAGTTGCATAAGGTGAGTGATTCTTACTACTTTTAAAGTCTTCATAATTGTATAATTGAGTATAGAACTTTACTTTTGATTTAAAAGTTATTCGCTAGAGTGTTGTCCGGATTTGTCTTAAACCGGACAAGTGTTAGGCAT
>NW_020208390.1:0-1201 GCF_001531365.2 Cynara cardunculus var. scolymus | reverse complement strand
ACTTTAATGTTAAATTTATAGAAAAATCTAATACAATTTATAATTTAATAAAAAAAATAATAATATCAATATTAATTAATAATCTGATTATTGTATTTTTTTTAAACTAAAATCTCACTTAGTAAGTTATTCACACTTTTTATAGGCATGTATATCTTTTGAAGTATATAATTTTTATGTTTAGCAAACATAACAATTAAACTCACACATCATTCTCACTTTTAGTAAGGTTTAAATCTATGACATCTCATGAAGACTAAAGGCCTAAATGCCGATAGATTAAAGATCCTTTTAGTAACATAGTCCATAACACATCAAAAAACATGATGTGACATAAAACAATTTTTTAATAAAAATTTATACCCTATAATATTCTATATTATTAATTGTAACATCAACAAAAAAATATTGATATAACATTAGTGATCACCCAAAACCAAATTTTGGATCAAAAAATTATATTCATAACCATTATAATTTTTATTATTAAGAAACCCTAAAAAAAATCTTTAAGATATTGTTTGGTTTGAAAGAATGGAATGGATTTCGGGTAGGGGGATTTGGATTTCAAATCCATTTCAATCTCATGTTTGGTTTGTTGGATTTTTCGGATTTGAAATTGTAGAATATAATTGAAATCCTACAAATAAGATTTTGAAATCCTTAGGAAGTACTCGAAATTTCATGAGATTTCGTAGGATTGTATGAAATTTTGTAATAATTGATTAATAAAAATATAAATTAATTATTTTTTAAAATAATGGAATTCAATTTCATTCCAAATCCTATAAATCAAACACACCAATAATTTTAAATACATTCCGATTCAAATCCCTCCATAAAATTTAAATCGTTTAAAACCGATATTAAGAAATTTACCCGAAGGGATGAGTTTTAAATGGAAACAATAATTTATCAACGGTGATGATTTGATATAAAGAGAGTGCCAAACGTACGAACATGTGGAAAAAGTTGGGATTCACTGCCTTTTCTCACTCTTTATTTATTTTTATATTACGCTGGAGTTGTAGACTATTCTTTTACCTTTTAAAATAATATTTTATATGTCTTTTTTTTTTAAGGTTTTTAAAAATTCTTTAATGTGGAATAGATGTTATTGCCCATTAAGAAATTCTTATTATAATCCAAGTATTTTAATATCGATTTGGATTCTTATATACATTCTTTTTTATATTGTTTA
>NW_020208389.1:0-1208 GCF_001531365.2 Cynara cardunculus var. scolymus | reverse complement strand
TAAAAAGGGAACCTCACTAGACATACATGTCTAACCCTCATTTTGTGTTTTCAAAAATATGTGTGCAGGTAATGATAATAAGGGAAAGAGCATTATGTGAATTACTTCCCTATGTGCTTAGTTGTGTAAAGATCTTAATTAGCTATGTTTTGGAGCATAGATGCTAGGATACAAGAGCATGTACTTTTTGAAATTTTTAGTTATGTATTTCACGTTATAGACTCTTGTATTATGGACCTTTGTGGGGAAAACATGTATTCTATGTATAAAATATGTCTTATATGCAATGTATGGATTTTGGGGTTGTTACAGACCGCAGTCATAAATGTTCCAATGGAATATCATTAGCTCAAAATCATTTTCATCCATATTTCTATTTTTTTTATAGAATCAATAAAATAAATAAGTCAACACATAATCCGGTCAAACCTTGGCCGACTTACTAATCCGGACAACTCTATTCATGTATGTCCGATTTACCACTTAGTATAATTTCAAACACCTTGACCATGTTACTAATCCAGATAACACTATTCATGATCGTCCAATTTAACAATCTGGGTATCATGTCCGATTTAAAATAAACTGGCCATCTCATAGTCGTATTCCTACTTCTCCGTTTGAAACACTTGACATAAGATCAAAGTTCATAAATCGCTCATCACATAAACCGGCTAAAAAAATTAATCGATTTACCTTTAAGTCGTTCAACCCTTGTCCGGTTTATATATAAACCGTTAACTCTTGACCGGTTTGAGACTAAACCGGTTGATATACCAAGCGGTTTATATCTAATCCGGATAGCACTTGAGCGATTTATATAAGTAGGTATATATTCAAATTTTGTCTAACTCTAAATCGCATAATACTTTGAGTGGTTTAGAGAATCTACGGTCAAAACCTTACCTGATTTAAGTCCAATTTCATAAATCTTTCAATATGCAATTCAATGTATTTTAAAAGCACTAAATACTCACATTGAAATCCTTTTGAAAACCAACTTTGAAATATTCATAATAAGCAATCCGATCAACCCTTCCTTTCTTTTAAATCGCTTACTAGATAACCAAAAAATGGCAAGAAGAATAAAATGGAGGCTAAGCCCTCCTTTTATACCCTTCCCTTTTATGAAGGTCGAGTACTAAAGCCTTCCTCCCTCCCCCATATGCATGCTCACATATACCATGCATATATGGACCACAATAATT
>NW_020208388.1:0-1221 GCF_001531365.2 Cynara cardunculus var. scolymus | reverse complement strand
TGTTCAAAATCAAGCTTTGATTATCATCTCATCAATCTCGTCTTCTACTCATCGTTTTCATTCAAGGTTACGATTCGATTCATGTGTTTCCATTCATATTTGTTAATTGTTTCGATCTGCTTTGATTCTATGGACTGTTATGGACTGTTCTTGACCGAAAACGAACTAATATTCAAAATCGATCTAATAAACTCAAAATACTCAGATTACACCTTATATTTTAGTGTATTGTGTGTCGTTTTTCATTTTCGAGTGTGTATGAAGTGTATATTTGGTTTGTATTTTTATTTTTTTTAGTATTATGAGATTGTATTTTTTCGTGTTTTGAACGGATAACTCACCGGTCAAGGTGATCGGACTTCAATCCGGTCAACCTTAAACCGGTTGATGATTGTCCGGTTTATGACTTAGTGTTTTTGTCATGTGTTTAATGAGTTGTCCGGACTTCTAATCCGGACACATTTCCTTTTGGTTTTCCAAGTGTTTAGTGTTTAGTGTGTTGTCCAGATTCCTAATCCGGTCAATTCAATTTTTTTTGAAATTTTTACCGAGTGTTGGATCCTTTAATTTTGTGTGTGTGAATTTTATTTTTTTCTTTCTTTTCATTTGTTTTGATTTTTTTTTGTGTGTGTGAGTATGTATTTTTTTGTAATTCAATTTTTTAAATAAAATGGGTACTAAATGTTTTAGATGTTTTACAGGTAAATGGCCGATCCCAGACATCAGTCTGATGAGGAATCTCATGTTCCTTCTGTCAGGTCTGAAAATGTCCCTGAACAATTACCTGATCAACCAATATCTTCTGAAACACTTTACCCACAATTCAAATACCTAGATATTAAACCAAATAACCATCACTTCACTTTCGATATGCCTGCCGAATACCCTATTATCTCAGAAATTTTGAAAGGCCATCCTATTTCTTATTCCTTATCTGCCTATACACAAGTTCCCATGGTTTATCTTCAGCAATTTTGGGGAACTCTTTCTATCGAAAAGGACGGAGACGCACTATATCTTCAAGGAGAGGTCGATGAGTATGTTAGCCGTCTAACTCTGAGACGCTTAAGACGAATACTTCCCCTTCCTGCTTCCGGACCAACTGGAATTGAAGACTTTGTATCAGATGATCAACTATGCCTTGATATTAAACGTTTAGGATATTCTGCAACATTGAATACTCCTGCTCAATTCAAGAGACGCTTTCTACCGTCAATATGG
>NW_020208387.1:0-1221 GCF_001531365.2 Cynara cardunculus var. scolymus | reverse complement strand
TGTCTATAATTGTTGTAATAGACATCGTGTTTGACTTTGTAATAGTTAGTTTGACTTTGACTTGGCTTACATCTTTGACCCTATATAAAGGGTAAGTCTTTATAATCTTTTGTAAGAGAGCTTTCATTATAAAATCTGATTACGTATAATAGAGTTTGACCATATTGTAATATTTGACTTTCTCTCTCACTTTCATCTTAAGTGTTCTTAATGTTCACATCTGAATCTGCCAAAGAGAAGAAAGAAATTGTATAAGAATGTCTGAGTAAGAATCTTGAACTATCTGATTGCATTGCTTAAAAGCAGAAAGCTTTGGATGAAGAAAACAAGTTGATTGCTCTTGAAAAGAGAAATACTATTAAGAAATATGCAGCAATTGCCAAAGAACTTGCAGAAAAGAAGAAGTGGCTCAACATTGCTTCTGAGAATGAAAAGAGCAGCTCAGATGAAGAGAGAAGAGAGTTTGATAAAGAGAAGAAAATGTTTGAAAAGCTGAAGAAGAAATTAGAAGGTAAACTTTTGGATACTTCAAAGAAATTGTTTGACCTTAAGACAGAACTTGAAACTGAACTGAAAATAAGCACTGAACATAAAAAGAAGTATGATTTAGTTGCTGATGAAAGAGACCAGTTATTAAAGAAGGTAAAAGATTTTTCAAGTGCTCAAAGCTCAACTGGTACTCCTTCACAATGTAAAACCAACTTTTATGATTGTTCTAAATCTAACAGTTATTCAAGCAGTCCTAAATCAACTGTTTCTAAGAACTATTCTCGTTCTTCAAATCAGTACTATCAAGGGTATGTCATCGAATCACCCAATTACTCTTCAAAGGTTAAAAAAAGTTTGGGTTAATAAAGTTGAATCTGTTTCGTCTCGTAACTCTGTTCTTACTAACCCTATTCTTCCTTGTGTTGTGAGATCTACTAATGATCTAATCAATCTTAGCAAGAGAAGGATCATGTGCTCCACATGCAAAACCACTTATTTTGTGAACAGGAAAAGGTACAACAAGTGGAATTGAGACAACAGATATCAGAGAAGCTGGAACAATTATAACAAGTATGATAACAACTGGTATGGATCTTACTGTATATGTGATCAACCTGTTAAGAGTGCTACAAAGAAAACATCTAATAAGAATAGATGGTTTGGCAGTTACAATATCCCACAACCTGATACTAACAAAGAAGGACCCAAGTTCGTCTGGGTACCAAAATCTGT
>NW_020208386.1:0-1221 GCF_001531365.2 Cynara cardunculus var. scolymus | reverse complement strand
CTAAGAACCATAAATCTGGGGTGAACAATAGACAAATTGACAATTCTTCTTCTAAGAACAATAAGACCAAATCAAAAGATGCTATGGCATACTTTAAATAGGCTAATGATAAGGGACCCAATTGGAAGTAGGTACCCAAATTAAACGTTCTCTAAATGCAGAAGCAGCAGCATGGGTCTACTTGGGTCGTGGACTCAGGATGCTCGAGACATATGACTAGCACCATAGAGCTTCTGTCATCAAGCCTAAAGGAAGAAGGAGGTTCTGTTATCTCAACTGTTGTATGTCTTATTGTTTATTTATTTTTGTATAAAGTTTTTCTTTAAATAATCTCTTTTTGTATATAGTTTTATTTCTTGATTAACCTTCACTTGTTTTCATAGTTAATAGGTTTATCTTGTAGAGACTTGCAAGGTTTGAGGGGGAGTATGTGCTTGAAAAGAATAAAACCTCTTGAAGAAGCAAAACGTTTTTTTATCACAGAAGTCTTTTCATAGATCCTCTGTGATAACTCTCACAGGCTCTTTGAACAGATTCTCTGTCGATACTTCTTCTTAGGATTTTAAATGTTTTTGTTTTGAGGGGGAGCCATGGAAGCWGGCTCATAGGGGGAGTTTTGAATTGAAAATCAAAACCTCAGAAGGTGCCAAAACTTTTGAAGTATCTTGATCTCAGAGGTCAACTCATAAGAACCTCTGGCGCTTCTATCAGAGGCTCTGTGGGTCTAGACTGAGCAAGTACTAATCTCTCTGAGGATTTTCAAACCGTTTAGGTAATTAAAGGTGTAACATGTTAGAAGGCCCCACACATATCACAGAGGCTCTGTTACCCTTAGGCCTCTGACAGAACTCTCTTCTATAGCTTTGTATTATTGATATGGTGCGCGTGGTTATGTGGATAAGGGTTAAAGCATATCACGCGCATGTCAGAAACGGGGGCGCACGTCATCAATCGTGCGTCTTCCCAACACCACGTGTCATATTTTGATTCGTCTCTCCTTATAGCCACTCATCACGCTTTTTCTCCTAATAAACGGTTCGCTTTCAAATCCCTCACTATAAATACCCCTTCCCCCAAAACGTAAACCTTTACATTTCTCCTTATACTCCGACGAACCTCAAGCTTTCCGACCAAACCTGCAACTATGTCTTCAAGCTGTTCCGCCTCCGTTCAATCTGTGAATAACTCAAGCGACAACGAAGTAAATCAATCACAGGCACT
>NW_020208385.1:0-1221 GCF_001531365.2 Cynara cardunculus var. scolymus | reverse complement strand
ATCATTTTAGAAAAAGAAATCTGTTTTGAGAGAGAAGAGTGTTGAGGCGGTGAAGAACACTTCTTGAGGAAAAAACTGTTGTTTTAAAAGTTCTTGAAGAATCTATGTTATCAAGGTGAGTTTTTGAATTGCTGCCTATTTACAAACTGTAAATTTTTATCTGTTGTTTGATCTTATAAAAATGTTGAGTATTGATGGTTTAAAGATTTAAAAGAATTTGGTAAAGTTGTTCTAAACAGTTTTAAAGGAAGTATTTTGTGATTTTGGAATTTGAATATGTTTTGAAAAGATTAAGCAGAAACTGTGCTTTAAAAGCAGTTTTGGATTTGATAACCTCTGTTGAGGATTTTAAGAGGATTAGATGATTTAAGAAATCATTGTCAGAACAGGTTATTTTAAGGCTTGGAAGGTTTTGAATATAAACCTATTTTGAGATTATGATTGGTTAAAACTATAGACAAGGTTCACTCTGACGTATATGACTTTGTTCTTTCATTGGATGAAATAGTCTATAGATTTTGGTTAAAACTATGAACGAGGTTCACACTGACAAAAATGCATGCAGCCTGTCATTAGATGAAATAGTTCATAAGAATTTCAGGGGAAATAAGGATGGTCGTTGTGTGTGATGGATAGCTATTGCTATAAAGGGGATTTATGGATGAAATAAGGATGGTCGTTGTGTGTGTGCATGGTATAACTATTGTTATTATATCTTTTAAGATTACAACAGATTGGAGTTCTCACTTCTTGGTGATTTGAGAATTCAGAGATGTTATTTTTATTAGAAATAATAGTATTGATGTTATGGTTATGGGAAAAATATGATCAATGGTCATTAATTTCGGTTAAAAGTGTTTTGGAACAGAATGTCCATTTTTGTGAGGAACCAAAAGAGCTCTGGTTGGTCCTCACAATTGGACTAGAGGGTTCTGGTTATTTGATTTAAGAAATATACATGTTCTTGATATACTAATTGGACCAAAGGTTCTGTATTTATTGATAAGAGCTTCTATGTCAAAATTGTATTTTTAAGAAGTTTTAAGAAATGGATTTTTATACTTAGAAAGTTCTTACAAGAGATAGACCAGAGCGGCTCTGGTTGGCCTACGTGGGTTGGACCAGAGGCTCTGGTTAGTCATGACTTTTGAACCAGAAGCTCTGGTTAGTACAACTAGAGGCTCTGGTTGAACACAAACTCTATTGGCTCTGGTTAGTCAT
>NW_020208383.1:0-1160 GCF_001531365.2 Cynara cardunculus var. scolymus | reverse complement strand
ATTTTTTAGAGGTACATTTTCTTATATTAAATATATAAATTTAATTATTTTGTATATTTATATATATGGTTGTCATAGAACCATGTCTAAGTCATCATAAACTTATTTTATTTTTAAAGCATTCAATATCACATATAAAATGTTCTCAAAAAATTATTAATTAATCCATTTTTTTAAATCAAATCCAAAACAAAATGGTAATTACAATGATTAAAAGTGTAATTATTTCAAAATAAGAATAAGATTTGATAGTGAGGGACTGTTTGACAGTTGTTGAATGGTTTGATGTAAAATTATTAAGAAGCTCTCATGATATAGTGTAAAATGAAATATAATTATTTGGTAATTGTTTACAATGAAATTAGAACGCTTAATGGTTAAGAAATGCCCAAGATACAAAATCATTCATAGGGTTTTAGAACCATTAATTCACATCTTAACGGTTCAGAGCCTGTCTCTTAATGGAACTATTAAAAGGTAAACAAACAACCCTTGAGTGACAATTGTAACGGCCAAAAATGTAATTTACTTAAAATATAAGATATATATTGCTAATTAATTTATAATAATTAATTCTGCTCATTAATGTTTATAAATTCATTTGTTGATAAATAAGTGTATATATTAAGATTAAAAGCCAAGATTTAATAATAATTATTATTATTTACTAATGAATTGTCATATGAAAAATTAATTCAAAATTTTATATTGGTAATAATTCTTATTCTTTTAAAAATAAAGGAGTATTTAATAATTATGCATTTAATATGCATGAAATGATATTAAAATAAATGAATTAAAAAAAGGAGAAAATTGAAGTGATTTTAATTTCATTTTTTTTATTTCTAAAAACAATTATTAAAATTTTCTTCACCTTTATTGTATTTGATTTGTTCTTAATAAAATTTTGTTTCCTTTATTTAAAAAAGTAATATTTTGGGGAACCAACTTTCACTTGATTTTTATTTTGGGGAACCAACTTTCACCTGATTCCTATTTTGGGAAACCAACTTTCAAAATCGTTATTTTGTGGAACCAACTTGCACCTGATTCCTATTTTGGGAAACCAACTTTCAAAATCGTCATTTTGGGGAACCAACTTTCACCTGATTCCTATTTTGGGGAACCAACTTTCAAAATCGTCATTTTGGGGAACCAAC
>NW_020208382.1:0-1176 GCF_001531365.2 Cynara cardunculus var. scolymus | reverse complement strand
GATTCATATATCAAAGGTAATATTGATTCTTATTAATTTGATATATAAATATAATCATCGATTCATTTAGCTAACTTCAGTAATTTTAAAAAAGATTATTGTCACCATGCAACACATGGTGTCAAACACTAGTATAGATAAAAAAAATACAAAAAACACGGTTTTTATCGACGTTTCTTCATGTTTTTACTAACGTTCAATATCGCTCGATGTATTTTTAGCCTAATTCCACTGTTTTGAGGAATTTTTAAAAATTTTTGCTTGATTTCAAGGAATATTTTAGTTCTTTTTATTGATTTCGAGGGACTTTTTCGGTTTTTTGGTTGATTTCAAGAGTTCTTTTCGGGTTTTTTTTGCTTGATTTCAAGTGTTCTTTTTTGGTTTGTTGGTTGATTACGAGGTACGGTTACATCTTCTTGGACTTTTGAATATCATGCGGTGGTTGCACCTTTCTTAAACGTAAATTTTTTAACCTTCCAGCAGAGAGATAATACGATGGCTCTATGGGTCCGTCTATGGCATAGATGCTGGAAAAAAACTCTTCACTCTTCAAAGTTTTCTATTTTAGCAAAATTGTTGGAGATGCTCTAAAGTAGTAAATACAAGAGTAACTCTTGAGTAATCCAGTAAAAAGATAGAGGGTTCCACCATGTACATGGTTCTAAATTTTGTTTGAGGTGCACGCCTCTACCGCACAGTTCGCATATGAGGTAGCGCCTCGTCGACCCTGGACGAGGCTTACGCCTTGGTTCAGTGAGGCGGTTCAATGATGCAAGAGGCATGAGGCGGTGCTGAGGAGGACGCCTCAGATGATCTGCTCTAATAATGGTTTTTTTGCTCTTTTTATAAGCTTTATAGCAATAGCAATATAAGCTCTTTTCACTCTTTCCTTTGTCAATCACCAAAATTACAGATAATTATGAAATCACATTATTATCCTTAATTAATTAGTTTATCTTCTTTCAATTTTAATTATAGGTTAAATAATTTGGAGGCCCACAAATGTTCTTGCATTCTCGTAAAACAGGAGTGTTCTCGTATGAACTCGATTATATATATATATATATATATATGTATATAGAAAATGAAAATGGTATGTATTCAATAAAATAAGATAATGAATATGGAACATACCTTAAATAATTAAGTTTAAAAATAAGTAAATATGGACATAAA
>NW_020208381.1:0-1221 GCF_001531365.2 Cynara cardunculus var. scolymus | reverse complement strand
TTCCTGTCATAAGGGTGATGTTAATGCTTTGGCAGCTAGTCCTAGCCATACAAGGGTGTTTTCTGCTGGATCAGATGGGCAGGTACTGAATATCATTTTGTTAAAGAAAGTTAAAGAATTTTTGTTCTTTTCTTTTTTCAACTTGCAGCATGGTCATTTTGTGATTTGATCTATCAAATAGTGCATGATTTGCTTGTTCTCTAAGTTATAAATTGCACTTGTATGATGTGTATCTTTTGGATTTATTTTTCTTCCATCCACCACCATTCATGACATAAGAAGTGCAGTATGGCTTTGAATGAGTTTTACTCTTTGGTTTTTGTGGCTTACTGGCCTTTTTTTTAGCAAAAGCAACCGGAATAGGAGCGATGCGGCATGCAATATTCTGCCATTTTTGCTGTGTCTTTTTATGGTTGGAAATAATTAAGTGATAAAGTGACAATTCCAGTGCATTATGACTGTAATTAAAAGGAATTAACATCTACAGAGTGACTGTATGATGTATGTTTTTTAATCTGTTGGGGTGAGTGTGAGGTCCAAAACACTGTATGTATATTTTTTTGGTATTCTGTATAGTGTATAAATTATAATAACATGAAATCGCATTGTGTTGTGAGATATCGAGTTCTCTTGTTTACTAAAAAAATGTTCTTTTAACCTCTTAATTTCTTTTTCATCTTAATATACTCGGCATGTGAAGAAATCAGAGAAGATATATAAATTGCTTTTGAGTGCAAATGTCATGATATATCTTAGTTGATTGGATGTTATATCGTGATGACAATACTTTCTCTTTCAGGTTATACTATATAAGCTCTCTGGGAATACCGCTAGTTCTGCTAGTGGTAAATCTTTTTCTAAATTGACTAAAAAGTGGGTCTATGTTGGTTATGTTAGAGCCCATACACATGATGTGCGAGCCTTGGTTGTTGCTGTACCCATAAGTCGTGAAGGTATGTCTCTGTGCTCTTGTTTGACTTAATAGTTGACCATTCTTTGTTACTCTTCTTATGCCATTTACACATGTTCTCTGACAGATCTATTGCCTGAAGATAAGACAAAAAGAGCCCGTGGTAGGGTTAAACCTCTTGACTTCAGTTACAATAAGTGGGCTCATACGGGCATCCCCATGCTTATATCAGCTGGAGATGACACTAAGCTTTTTGCATATTCAGTTAACGACTTCACACAATTCGCTCCACATGATATCTGCCCAGCACC
>NW_020208380.1:0-1221 GCF_001531365.2 Cynara cardunculus var. scolymus | reverse complement strand
GGTGCTGGGCAGATATCATGTGGAGCGAATTGTGTGAAGTCGTTAACTGAATATGCAAAAAGCTTAGTGTCATCTCCAGCTGATATAAGCATGGGGATGCCCGTATGAGCCCACTTATTGTAACTGAAGTCAAGAGGTTTAACCCTACCACGGGCTCTTTTTGTCTTATCTTCAGGCAATAGATCTGTCAGAGAACATGTGTAAATGGCATAAGAAGAGTAACAAAGAATGGTCAACTATTAAGTCAAACAAGAGCACAGAGACATACCTTCACGACTTATGGGTACAGCAACAACCAAGGCTCGCACATCATGTGTATGGGCTCTAACATAACCAACATAGACCCACTTTTTAGTCAATTTAGAAAAAGATTTACCACTAGCAGAACTAGCGGTATTCCCAGAGAGCTTATATAGTATAACCTGAAAGAGAAAGTATTGTCATCACGATATAACATCCAATCAACTAAGATATATCATGACATTTGCACTCAAAAGCAATTTATATATCTTCTCTGATTTCTTCACATGCCGAGTATATTAAGATGAAAAAGAAATTAAGAGGTTAAAAGAACATTTTTTTAGTAAACAAGAGAACTCGATATCTCACAACACAATGCGATTTCATGTTATTATAATTTATACACTATACAGAATACCAAAAAAATATACATACAGTGTTTTGGACCTCACACTCACCCCAACAGATTAAAAAACATACATCATACAGTCACTCTGTAGATGTTAATTCCTTTTAATTACAGTCATAATGCACTGGAATTGTCACTTTATCACTTAATTATTTCCAACCATAAAAAGACACAGCAAAAATGGCAGAATATTGCATGCCGCATCGCTCCTATTCCGGTTGCTTTTGCTAAAAAAAAGGCCAGTAAGCCACAAAAACCAAAGAGTAAAACTCATTCAAAGCCATACTGCACTTCTTATGTCATGAATGGTGGTGGATGGAAGAAAAATAAATCCAAAAGATACACATCATACAAGTGCAATTTATAACTTAGAGAACAAGCAAATCATGCACTATTTGATAGATCAAATCACAAAATGACCATGCTGCAAGTTGAAAAAAGAAAAGAACAAAAATTCTTTAACTTTCTTTAACAAAATGATATTCAGTACCTGCCCATCTGATCCAGCAGAAAACACCCTTGTATGGCTAGGACTAGCTGCCAAAGCATTAACATCACCCTTATGACAGGAA
>NW_020208379.1:0-1156 GCF_001531365.2 Cynara cardunculus var. scolymus | reverse complement strand
GATAATCAGATTTGTTATTAACATTAATATATATTTTTTTTCAAATTTTTATGATATCTTCAAATTTATATTTTATTCAAAAATAAAATCATTATTGTTTTCTTAAAAACATATAAAATCGTATTATAACATCGAGAGAGATAAAAAATAAAATAAAATATTAAAATTAAGATGTGTCTCACTGCATTGCGATAGTACTCTTCTAATAAATCAATAATGATGATGAATGATCATGTCAAAAGTAGAGTTAAAAGTGAGAAATGTAAGAAAAAATTTGGATCTTTGATCACATTTATCTCAAACACATTTATGAATTGTGCTTAATACAAGATTGATCTGGTGCATCTCATCCTAATATGCATATAGAAGTGTAGATCACTTCTTATGCTTTTCATCTTAATTTACCGGAACTCAATGATGATTACCTTTTCTAGTTTAATGTACAATTGTTAGGTTTTAAAATATTAATATGGGTAGATTGCAAATTTGGTTCTTGTAGTTTCCCAAAAGTAACACTTTTTATCCTTATAATTTTGAAATTACAAGATGTTAATCATAATTTATAAAAACTTTCAGATTTGGTCCCTCTGTAATGATTATAAAAAAAATTGTACTAAATGAAGGACATTTTCGTTTTTTATTGAATTTTTTTTGTATTTTATTCAATTAAAAACTATAGAGACCAAAACCATAAAATTGATTTTGATTGTTTAAGACACAAAAAATTGAAAAAAGGACGAAAATGTATCTCGTTTAACGAAATTTTTTAACGACTGTTAGATGGAGGGACCAAATTTGATCGTTTTTGCAAACCATGATGATAATCTTGTAATTTTAAAATTGTAAAAAGGAAAAATATTATTTCCAACAAACTACAGGGACCAAATATGTAGTTTGGTTTATTAATTTCATATTGGAATAGAATATTAGCAATATGTGGTCGGATTAGAGGTGGCCAAAAATCGGTCCCGGGCCGGGCCATAACCGGTTACGGCCGGTCCCGATCAAGACAAAAACGTTTCATAACCGGTCCCTCCATAACCGGTCCCGGTTCCGGTTCCGGTGAAATCCTCCATAACCGGTCAAGCTTACGGG
This sequence comes from Cynara cardunculus var. scolymus, assembly GCF_001531365.2. Classification (NCBI taxonomy): domain Eukaryota; kingdom Viridiplantae; phylum Streptophyta; class Magnoliopsida; order Asterales; family Asteraceae; genus Cynara; species Cynara cardunculus. The sequence goes on along the minus strand of NW_020208379.1, from coordinate 61 downwards.
TAACCGGTTAAGCCGTCCGGTCCCGGTTCCGGTCCCATAACCGGTTACGGCCGGTCCTTTG
>NW_020208378.1:0-1184 GCF_001531365.2 Cynara cardunculus var. scolymus | reverse complement strand
GACCACTTCTGTTTTTGGTCACGGGTAAACTTGATGAACCTGAATGGAGTACTAGGGCCTTTTAAGTTTTCTTTGGCAGATCTAACATCTTTCACATTTCCCTTTCCTTTGTCTGGAGATTTCATTGATGAAGGATTACCAGATTTCATTGAGGACTTGAAATTTTTAGGTTTTTTTGGTCTCAATGATCTTTGGTGGTTCACAACTTATTTCATCTTCAGATTCAAAGTCAAGAAAGTCTCTTGCTGATTTCTCAAAATCAAATTTAACTTGGATTGGAACAGAGGATGTGGGTTCAGAGGTTGATGCTTCAGCTTGATCTTCTTGAGGTTTCATCGAGTTTGACTTCGATGAATTCTCAATTTTACTTGAGTGATTCATCAATTCATCGATTGATGGTTTCTCATTTGGATTTTCTTTTTCATCAACGATACTTGCTAATGAATTAGATTTGACAGACAGAGATTCTAAATTTTCAATTGAATTTTCAACAATCTCTGGTTTAGAAGTGTCATTTCTTTCATTATCACAAGTACTTTGTAGACCACATTTTCAAAATTCTGTCTTGAAACGACAGTTTTTCCATCGACTTTAACTCTTTTGAAATTAGCTTTTGGTTTTGGAGAAAAGTCGGGTTTTTGAATGCATCCAAGTTTGAAAGTGGATTCAAGGGTGGATTTCTTTGGTTCGATGAATGAATCTAATTCATTGAATCCGATCCCTTGCGTATCCTTTTGGCCATTTAGTTTTTCAAAAACTTCTTGTGCATCCTTATACTTTTTCATTATAAGTTCATTGGTTTGAAGCTTCTGATGAAGAATTTCACACTCCTTTTGAAAGAAATCTTTAAGAGCTACTGAATTTAGTCTTTCTGCCTCGGATTCCGTTAAGGCCTTAGTTTTCTTTTCTAGGTCCTTAGTTATACGCTTGTTCAATTCCAGAAGCTTATCTTCTTCTGATTTCTTAAGGGTGCTTAAGCGAGTCTTTTCTTTTGCTAAATCATCTTTTTCTGGGGTTAGAAGATCAGTTTCTCTTTTGTAGAAACTTGCTTCTTTTTCCGCCTTTATTCTTTCAGATCTTTCAAAACTTAATTTTTCCTTTAGTTTTAAGAAATCTTCTGAAAGCTGAATTACCCTTAACTCTAGTTCAGATGGAACAGAGTTGGTTTCATTTGAGTAAGACTC
>NW_020208376.1:0-1181 GCF_001531365.2 Cynara cardunculus var. scolymus | reverse complement strand
GAAGCTCTGGTAAACACTCTGTGTACAGAGGCTTTGGCGTCTACATCAGAAGCTATGGTAGCCATCTTGTGAACAGAGGCTCTGGCCTCGAAAGCTCTGTGAGGAAACAGAGGTTCTGGTTTTATTAGTAGAAGCTCTGGTATATAACTCGAGTGTTGTCTAAGGATTCTAGCATGATTGTTGAGGCTTAGAGTTGTTTAGAAGCTTCCTCATAAATCGCTAAGTTCTTGTTAGAGGATATACCTTAGTAACCACGATTATTTATGTCACATATCCTCTCGACGATGTCTTCAAATTCAAGCGAATATTTCGTAGACGATTCCGGTTACGTAGTCGGTCGCTCTCAGAGGAACCCAACTCGAAATGATGAGATAGATCCATATGATCAGGATGCAATTTCTAGTGGTACTGCGGTTGCCCCACAGGTGTCCTGCTTACCTTCGAGGGAGCCAGACTCTGATGTTCCGTTGCGAGCCCAGGAAGGACCAAGGACCAGACTCACGCCTCGAAAGAGTGTTCATGTACCATAGAGGGTGACGTTTGGAAACTCTCAGAATGTCGTTGGAGAGTCATCTCGACCCCAAGGCGGGAGCAGAATGACCCAAATTGTGACTGGTATACCGGCATCCTATCCGCAAGGGATGAAACCATCGGTGAAGGATTGGGTAAGGCGGATCGCGGAGGACATGCAAATGCATCAGACCCGACTCAGTTATCACCACAATATCCTCAACAACCTATCGAAAATTGTGGAAGCACATCATCAGAGTATAGAGTGGAATGGGGAGATGGCTGCTGCCGCCAGGCGAGAGATTAGGAAGTTATATAGGTGGCTGTTTATTTTTAGTATGGTAATGCTAGCTCTAGGAATGGTCATTGGATGGTTATTATTTTAGAAAGGATTTAGATTGGATTACTCTTTTGACCTGAAAATTGAAACTCTGTTTTGTATCTTTTCTTGACCTTATGATGCATGCTATCTTTTGGAGGAAATTCCATTATGTCTTTTGGGTATGTGATTGTTATATCTTATATCGATTGCTTGTCATCTTCCTATCCTTTGTCWTRCAAGTAGGACATGTAAGCATCTTTAAAATCTTATGGAAAGCTACTCATGTTCCACTCAATCTTATGAATTCTCTTATGTTAGGATTTAAAGAAATGCCACCAAGAAGAGAAAA
>NW_020208374.1:0-1132 GCF_001531365.2 Cynara cardunculus var. scolymus | reverse complement strand
AAAGACAATAGCTTTGTTATTTATAAAAAATAATATATAATTTATTTTATAATTTTACAAAAAATATAATCATATGTATATAGTCATGTAGTTTGCTCTTATAAAAATCGAATAAAAACTTTAAAAATTTATATGCAAATTCTTAATTTTCATTTTATCTATATTTTCATAGAATATAATCTTTCTGCAACTTAAAAAATTCAGAAAATAATCCATCATTTTTTTCCGACTTTAAAACGTAAAAAGTAATTAATCAATTCTTATTTAAGTTTTTGAATATTCAAATAATATTTTCATCAGTTTTCAACAATCTCTAAAAATTCAGATAATAACTCGTCCTTTTTTTATTAAAAATTCAAATATTAAATTAGTTTAAATTGTATTATGTTTTTTTATTAAAAAAAAATGATATTGTTATACTAAAAACATATAGAAAATAAATTTTGAAAACATAAGCTTAAAAGGTGGTTGGAAGAAAAAAAAAATTGACTTTTTGAAAATGTTAATCAACTTAATGTTAATTTAATGAACTTGCTATTAGTTAAGTGAAGTGATATGTATTTTACTATTGCTATAAAAAGGGGAGTGAAATTTGTATTTTCATTCACAAATAACAATTTCAACATTCTCTCTTTACGATTTCGAGCTTGTTAATGGCTAGTTAGAAAAACGATTTTCAATTTTATCGAGATTACAACGCTGAGGTACTTTCACTTACTATATGCGATTTTCAATTTTATCCGGGTATTACTTTTCCACACGATTAGCTACTCCGTACATGACCCGAATAAATAAGTACGAACAACTGTTATCTAGTAATCGTACTACGGAATTTATTTCATTTGATTGAGTTGTAATATTTTCAGACTTTTTGTACTCTATTTGTTGATTTATCAATTAACTTATTTTGATGATCTTTTTTGTGTTAAATTATTTTATCTTTGTAGCTTTAAATATTTATTTAGAAAAAATACATATATAAATTATTAATTAATTAAAACGTTAACAATACAATTAAAAAATTAAAAATAATTTTATAGTTATTTGAATTAATTTATAAATAGTTAGTTGACAAAAATTTATTATAAAACATAAATTTAGAAAAATAAAATTAGAAAATAATGTTGAAAAA
>NW_020208373.1:0-1162 GCF_001531365.2 Cynara cardunculus var. scolymus | reverse complement strand
AAAAACTCTTGGTTTATTTCTAACAACCTGTTTGCTCTACTTCTTATTGATACAAATAGATGGCAACCAAGAACGTCAACTTCTCCATCGACGAGATCTCCATCAAGGCCAACAACCACATTGCCTTGTTGGAGATACCATCCTCAAACGCGTATTACCAAGACGCGGCTGACTTCCTCAAACAGTCGTCCTTGGGTTACGTACTCAACCATGAGCCCATCATGGTGAATGAACTCCTTCAGCAGTTCTGGCTCACTGCTGAAGTTGTCGAAGTCAAGGTTAAGCCTGGACGCCAGGCGAAGTAGATCAACTTCACTTTCAATCGCATAGAAGTGAACTTTGGTGTATCCACACTCCGGTTGGCTCTCCATCTTCCCAAGGGCCCCTTCGACAGCGAACCATCTACCGTCGAGATCATCGAGCTTCTCGACGCCATTGGCTACCAGTGACCAATAAAGAAGAACTCCAACGCCCCTCTGAAGTCCTTGACGAAGATTGAGAAGAACAGGATGTGAGCCATCTGGCAATACATGCTTTCTCATTTCATCCAGTACATGGGTGGAAAAACTGGAGATCATGACCAGGCCTCTAGGATCGCCTTAACCATAGGCGTATCTGCGATTCAGCATCGCAATATAAATTATGATGCGGTCATTTTTGATGACCTGGTGCTCAAGTTGAAGAAGCGCCAGCGAGAAAATGTGGTGCCTTACACCAGGTTTCTTTCAATGGTGTTTGCCAAGATCTTTAAAGATCTCTACCCCAAAGAAGGAAATCTTCAGGTTTTCAAGCTTGGATCCAGGATTCTAGATCATAAGCTGAGGGACAGTGATGTGGCGCTAACTTCTATTGTGTACATCACTACCTCTTCTCCTCTGGTGGCCACGACAAGGGTAACCCCCCCCCCTCGTCCAACCAAGCCACCAAAACCCCTTCAAAACGACCCTCTCAACCAACTCTTGGTTCTCCTCAGAGAGCCAAGAAGTCCAAAAAGGGGACTGCCACGTCTCTAGCTGGAGCCTCTCAAAAGGCTTTAGTTATTGAAACTAGCCTTATCCCCGAGACGTCTTCTGCTAACCCTCCCAGCTCTTCAGTGATCTTTCCCATCACTGTCGTATCAGTGGTACCTACCCCAACCGCCTCAGTGACCCAAATCACTGAA
>NW_020208372.1:0-1147 GCF_001531365.2 Cynara cardunculus var. scolymus | reverse complement strand
CTCTGTGAGAACTCCTCAGCAGAATGGGGTCGCTGAAAGAAGAAATGGAACAATCATAGAGGCTGCTCGATCAATGCTCAGCGAATCTCGTCTTCCAACACAATTCTGGGCTGAAACTGTCAACACTTCTTGTTTCACTCACAACCGATCGCTGATCATAAAAAGATTCAAGAAGACGGCCTATGAACTCTTCCATGGACGAAAGCCCTTAATAAGCTTTCTTCACATATTTGGTTGTACTTGTTACATTCTCAACAACCGCGACCAACTTGGAAAGTTCGATCCCAAAGCTGATGAAGGAATCTTTCTTGGATATTCTTCCATATCCAAAGCCTTCAGACTATTCAACAACCAAAGATAAACCATAGAGGAATCTATTCATGTCAGTTTTGACGAATCTCAATCAGCTAATTCAAAACCCATCTCTTTTGATGAAGATGAATTAGAAAACTGGATGATATATCATTATGGACAACCTAAAGCTTCTTACAGTGCTCCTCTTAATACTGAATCTCTAGAAGCTGAAGATGATCCACTCATCATTCCAGTTGCAGCTAGTCACTCCAACGTATCTTCTTCAGAGATCGCTGAAGTGCCCATTAGCTGTGCACCTCCTTCTACTTCAAACATTGATCACTCAGTGAATGGAACACCTTCAGTTTCTGAACCTCTTTCAATTGCTAAATCTGAGACTCCTTTGGCAATAGTCCCTATTGCTGAAGAAACTGTTGTTGAAGTCTCATATTCCATACCTGAATTCTCGTATTCAGATGAAGCTCCTTTACCGGCTCAACGATGGACTAAAAGCCATCCCATTCCTCAAATTCTTGGTGATATAGATGCAGGTATCAAGACACGTCGAGGTCTAGGTAATATCTGTCTCTTTGTCAACTTTCTTTCCTTAGTTAAACCCAAGAAAATCAATGAGGCTATCTCCGACCCTAGTTGGGTTCTTCCTATGCAAGAAGAGCTCATTGAGTTTGATACGAACAAAGTCTGGTACCTTGTCCCACGTCCATCAGACAAATCAGTGATAGGTACCAAATGGGTCTATCGCAACAAGTTGGATGAAGATGGTGTGGTAACCCGCAATAAGGCTCGACTTGTTGCTCAGGGTTATAGACAAGAAGAAGGAATCAACTACGAC
>NW_020208371.1:0-1224 GCF_001531365.2 Cynara cardunculus var. scolymus | reverse complement strand
GCCAAATAGTCTTGAAACATTTCACATAAAAATAAAGCTGATATTTTAGTCTCGTTCTTTTAAAATTCAAAAATTTCCAAAGTTTCAATTTTCTTCAGCAAGGAATGGGTACTCGTCTGGACCTAAGCACTTCTTATCACCCTCAGACAGATGGACAAACCGAAAGAACAATCCAAACCCTGGAAGACATGTTGCGAGCCTGCGTTATAGATTTCGGTGGAAGTTGGGACACGCATCTTCCATTGGTGGAATTTGCTTACAATAACAGCTACCATACCAGCWTCCAATGTGCGCCTTATGAAGCTTTGTATGGGCGCAAGTGTAGATATCCATTGTGTTGGTCAGAAATTGGTGATAAACAGTTAACTGGACCCGACGTTATCCAAGAGACCACTGATAAGATTGTAGTAATTAGAAATCGACTCAATGCTGCAAGGGATCGTTAGAAAAGCTATGATGACAATCGGAGGAGACCATTAGAGTTCCAAAAAGGCGATAAAGTTTTCCTAAAGGTCTCACCATGGAAAGGAGTGATGCGTTTTGGAAAGAGAGGCAAGTTGGGCCCTCGATATATTGGTCCCTTCGAAATAGCAGAAAGGATTGGACCAGTGGCATACAAGCTAAATTTGCCCTCGGAGTTAAGCGCTATCCATGATACATTCCATGTATCGAATCTCAAAAGATGCCTAACGGATGGAACTCAAGTGATGCCACTGGAAGATGTGCAAGTTATCGATCACCTGCGTTTTGTTGAAAAACCCATAGAGATCATGGATAGAGTAGTTAAGCAGTTAAAACATAACAGAATCCCCATAGTAAAAGTTCATTGGAACTCAAGGCATGGACCTGAGTACACGTGGGAAAGGGAAGACTCCATGAAAAGCAAGTATCCCTACCCGTTCTCAAGCTAATCATGATTTGGATTTTCACGATTAAATTTCGGGACAAAATTTTTCTGGATTGGGGAGACTGTGACAACTCTGCATTGTGAGATTTTAGGTTAGTACTTTATTTCAGGATCCTGATTGAAAACTAAGTCTTTTTAAGATTTAGCCTCGATGACCAGAGATCGTCTTGTTTGATTAGTCCGATTAGATCATGTTTCGACCGTAGCTAACCAAGTTAGTTTGTGCAACGCCAAATAGTCTTGAAACATTTCACATAAAAATAAAGCTGATATTTTAGTCTCGTTCTTTTAAAATTCAAAAATTTCCAAAGTTTCAA
>NW_020208370.1:0-1225 GCF_001531365.2 Cynara cardunculus var. scolymus | reverse complement strand
CTCGAGAAGCTCAAACTCACAAGGCGCGAAACCAACATTTTTATGAGGACGTCCTTTTATAGTGCGAGAGGGAGTTCTTTTGGGAGTTTGGGTTAACGTAAAAGGATTGATTGTCTGCCGCAATTAATCCATGCGAGATAATGAGAAGGAGAGTTAAAAGATAGGGGTGTTCCAAATCGTTTAAATCGTTTAAATCGTTCAAAACAAGTTAAACTAGATTGTTTTTTTGACGGTTTGAGCGGTTTGATGGTTTGGTTGATTTGGAAAATAGTAAAACCGGGTAGTCCGGTCCGGTTTGCAGTCTGGAACCTTTTTTGGGCGGTTTGGATCAAACTCAACTTTTTTAACTTATAGATGATGACTCAAATATATCCCTAAGCCCAACATCTAACGTAATTAAAATCATCGCCTAAAACCATTAAACCATTAAACATACATTTGACATTGACGGTCTCCAAAATTTGAAATCCCTCAAGAACTCTATCAATCTATCGATCTTTCCTAATCCATGGTTTGATTTCGGCACACATCATCAAGACATCAACCAAGTAAGATTTGCCTTCTAAATTGTTTGTTCAAGAACTCAAGACTCAAGAATTGAAGGTTACGAAGTCGTAGATTTTGTTACTCAATACTCACAGTGGAGTTGTAACTTTGTTAATTTGTTTATTTTTTAATATGTATTATAAATTTATTTGTTTGGACTTTGGATTGCTTGAACTTTGGACTTAAGAGATGTTTAATTATTACATTCATTTGTTTAGATATTTTGTTTTGTTAAAATGAATATTTAATCTAAATTTCTAAACTGTATATGTTTGTAAGTTTAATATTTAAAGTCCATTAAATATTAAACTTTTTCATTTTTAATAATTATGCCCCTGAACATCTACATTTATAATAAATTAGTAATTAGCATGACACATGTCATCTTATGGTGAGCCGATTTTAGTGTTTTCCGCCTAAACATGTATCTAGACACAATTTACATTGACATTTCAATTAGACTCATATGATTGACACATGTCATCTTAGTCAATCAATCCCACTAATTTAGGATGCAATTGATTTTATTCTCAGGTTAATTAATTCGTGTGGTAATTGATTCCCGAAAAAGATGGGATTTACTCCTAAGTTTAAATTCAATTCACTGATATAGTTTCATTTCTAAATTCAATTTTATTCTAGGGTTAACTTCATTTTAACTAATTATTGATATAGTTTC
>NW_020208369.1:0-1225 GCF_001531365.2 Cynara cardunculus var. scolymus | reverse complement strand
AGCAAAGTGACCCTTGCGGTGACAGTTGTAGCAGATCGCTGAAGCCTTGTCTATATTATCAGACTTTGGCTTTTCCTTGATGGTCAGCGAAGGAGATCTGCGGAAGTTACTTTTCTTGGCGAACCTCCTAAAAGATTTAGTTAATAGCGCCAATAATTCATCAAAATCTGCAAGATCAGATTCTGATAAATCCTCAGAGTTAGTAGATTCTAACTTAGTGATAACAACAGAAGGAAGAGAAGAAGAAGAATATGGGAGTTCAGCTGAAGCATCTTCAGAGATTAGAGCTAATGGAGAGCTCTTCATTTCCGTGGATTCTTTGATCAGTTTCTTTCAGCTGTCGAGACTGCTCATGTTTAAGTAGTATCCCATAAAGAGTGCTGAGAGAGAGGACATGTCATTGGACATCTTGAGACACTTGGAATAAGTATCCCAAGGCTCAGGCAAACATTTTAGAAACTTCGTCAAAGTTTCAGAATTAGAATATTCCCTGCCTACAGTCCTTAAATATATAAGAAGACAATTAAAGCGTTGATGTACTTCAGACAATGTTTCAGTCTTTCCACAAAGAAAGCTTTCATACTGTCTTACTAAATTAATCTTCCTCGATTCTTAAACCTGAGAGGTTCCTTCATATTAAACACATAAAGTGTCTCACATAACTTCGAGGTTTTGAGTTTCATAACAGAATGATAAACCTTATCAGGAAGAGACATAGCTATTATAGACCTAGCACTAGTGTCTATAGCTATCTTCTTCTTGTCTTCATCGCTCCATTGATGAAGGAGCTTTGGAATCTACCGTTCAGGAATCGCGACAGTCGTAGCTGTTTCAGGAACAGTCGGAGAAATAGCATATGAAACATATGGTCCATTTTCTATGTARTGTGGAATTTCAGGATCCACACCTTCCAGAAAGAGGGACATCCGATTTTTCTAAAGACTAAAGTTGTCACGGATAAAACGCGGTTGGTTTGTCAAGAGAGCCATTATCTTGAAAGTGTGTGAATGTGTTTTGTAAAGCCATTTGAGAGCAGTTAGATTATCTAAAGAAAAAGATAATATAATGCAGAAAAACAACTAAACAACGAGAATAGAAAGTACACTGCTCTGGTTGTTAGTGAATGCCCAAAAACCAATCATATGATGATTGTAACTTTGAGTTTGTTCATTAATCAGAAAAAGGTGATTTGACAGCAAAGTAATTCTCTCTCTCCAATCTATCT
>NW_020208368.1:0-1225 GCF_001531365.2 Cynara cardunculus var. scolymus | reverse complement strand
TGAGTAAATGTTTGACTTGTGCGAGAATCAAGGTAGAACACCAGAAACCATCCGGTCTTCCACAACAACCATAAATCCCAGAATGGAAGTGGGAGCAGATCTCGATGGACTTCATGACCAAATTACCCAGAACCAGAAAAGAGCACGACTCGATTTGGGTAATTATGGATCGACTCACGAAATCCGCATATTTTCTACCTATTCGAAAAGATTTTAATGTAGAGAGGCTAGCACAACTGTATGTCAATGAGATCGTTATGCGTCATGGAGTACCTGTTTCAATAATTTCCGACAGAGATAGCCGTTTTACCTCGCGATTCTGGAAATCACTACAAAAGGCGATGGGCACAAGGATAGATTTAAGTACTTTGTATCATCCTCAAACCGATGGAAAAATGGAAAGAACTATTCAGACGTTAGAGGATATGTTGCGTGCTTGTGTAATGGAATTCGGAGGTAGCTGGGATGATCACCTACCGCTGGTTGAATTTTCCTACAACAGCTATCATATGAGTATACAGTGGGCGCCGTACGAAGCCCTTTATGGACGTAAGTGCAGATCACCACTCAATTGGTTGGAAGTTGGTGATAGTCAATTAATTATACCAGATATTGTTCAGGAGACAACAGATAAGATCAAGATGATTCAAGAAAGGTTAAAAGCGGCCAGAGATCGCTAGAAAAGCTATGCGGATAATTGTAGGAAGCCACTGGAATTCCAAGTTGGAGATCAGGTGTTATTAAAGGTATCACCATGGAAAGGACTCTTATGTTTTGGAAAGAAAGGGAAATTAAGTCCAAGGTATATTGGTCCGTTCAAGATACTGGAAAGGGTGGGACCAGTCGCTTACAAACTTGATCTACCGCAAGAGCTCAATGTCATTCATGACACCTTCCATGTATCAAATCTCAAGAAATGTCTGTCAGAAGAATCATAGTCCTACCTTTGGAAGAGATCCAAGTCAACGAACAATTACGCCTTAAAGAAGAACCAATTGAAATTTTTGACCATGAGATCAAGCGTTTGAGGCGTAGCAAGATTCCAATTGTAAAAGTTCGTTGGAATTCAAGGCATGGGCCAGAGTATACCAGGGAGTGAGAAGATTTTATGAAAAACAAATATCCCCAACTATTCACGACAGAACTGTCTGGAAGTTGCAATCATTAAATTTCGGGACGAAATTTCTCTAACCAGGGGAGACTGTGACAGCAGTCAAATTCGAAA
>NW_020208367.1:0-1183 GCF_001531365.2 Cynara cardunculus var. scolymus | reverse complement strand
TGGATTCAGAAGATCAAATCTTTACACGATTGACCTATCAAATACACAAGTGGATACTGATGTCTGCTTGATATCCAAGGCCTCATTGAAGGAAAATCTGTTATGGCATCGCGACTTTCACACTTGAATTTCAAGAATCTAAACAAGTTGGTTTGTGACAACTTGGTCAAAGGAATCTCAGAACTGAAGTTTCATAAAGATCATGTATGAGGTGCATGTGAGATGAGTAAACTGAAGAAAGCTTCTTATAAGCTAAAGACAGAGTTTAATACCGAACGTCCTCTACATCTTCTTCATATGGATCTTTGCGGTCCTATGAGAATTCAAAGCATCAATGGTAAAAAGTATGTGCTGGTCATAGTCGATGACTATTCCAGATATACCTGGGTTCATTTTCTGCGGTCTAAGGATGAAGTAGCCGAGACAATTATTTCTTTCTTGAAGACAGTTCAAAATAATCTGCAACTTCAAGTTCAGAAAATCARAACAKAMAATGGAACTGAATTCAAGAACAACACACTCGGTTCATATCTTGAATCTATCGATATTTCACATACATTTTCGGCAGCTCGGACACCACAACAGAATGGTGTTGTTGAACGAAAGAACAGAACGTTGGTGGAAGCGGCACGGACATTACTTACATATTCCAGTCTTCCTTTATTCTTATGGGCTGAAGCAGTAGCGACTGCTTGTTTTACCCAAAACCGCTGTCTTGTAAACAAAAGGTTTGGTAAAACTCCGTATGAAATAAAAAATAAAAAATACCTAATATCAATTTCTTTCGAGTTTTTGGTTGTAGATGCTTCATTCTAAATGACAAAGAGGACAGCGGGAAGTTCGCTGCTAAAGCTGATGAAGCAGTTTTTGTTGGATACTTGAAGACATCCGCTGCATACAGGGTCTACAATAAACAGACCAAAATCATCAATGAAAGTGTGAACATATCTTTTAATGAAGTCATTGATGTGGCTTCTGAACAATTCTGTTCAGGACCCAGACTTATAATTAACACTTCGCGGAATGCTGATCAACCTGAGACTTCTAACTCTGATAAAGCTGATTTAGATTTCTTATTTGAACACTTTTATGAAGAATATTTTGATAATAAACCTAATCAGTCTAATGTTTTGTCCAGGGAAAATTTAACTGAACAACATTTATCGGGTCCATCTCCTGATGT
>NW_020208366.1:0-1225 GCF_001531365.2 Cynara cardunculus var. scolymus | reverse complement strand
GAAACTATATCAATAATTAGTTAAAATGAAGTTAACCCTAGAATAAAATTGAATTTAGAAATGAAACTATATCAGTGAATTGAATTTAAACTTAGGAGTAAATCCCATCTTTTTCGGGAATCAATTACCACACGAATTAATTAACCTGAGAATAAAATCAATTGCATCCTAAATTAGTGGGATTGATTGACTAAGATGACATGTGTCAATCATATGAGTCTAATTGAAATGTCAATGTAAATTGTGTCTAGATACATGTTTAGGCGGAAAACACTAAAATCGGCTCACCATAAGATGACATGTGTCATGCTAATTACTAATTTATTATAAATGTAGATGTTCAGGGGCATAATTATTAAAAATGAAAAAGTTTAATATTTAATGGACTTTAAATATTAAACTTACAAACATATACAGTTTAGAAATTTAGATTAAATATTCATTTTAACAAAACAAAATATCTAAACAAATGAATGTAATAATTAAACATCTCTTAAGTCCAAAGTTCAAGCAATCCAAAGTCCAAACAAATAAATTTATAATACATATTAAAAAATAAACAAATTAACAAAGTTACAACTCCACTGTGAGTATTGAGTAACAAAATCTACGACTTCGTAACCTTCAATTCTTGAGTCTTGAGTTCTTGAACAAACAATTTAGAAGGCAAATCTTACTTGGTTGATGTCTTGATGATGTGTGCCGAAATCAAACCATGGATTAGGAAAGATCGATAGATTGATAGAGTTCTTGAGGGATTTCAAATTTTGGAGACCGTCAATGTCAAATGTATGTTTAATGGTTTAATGGTTTTAGGCGATGATTTTAATTACGTTAGATGTTGGGCTTAGGGATATATTTGAGTCATCATCTATAAGTTAAAAAAGTTGAGTTTGATCCAAACCGCCCAAAAAAGGTTCCAGACTGCAAACCGGACCGGACTACCCGGTTTTACTATTTTCCAAATCAACCAAACCATCAAACCGCTCAAACCGTCAAAAAAACAATCTAGTTTAACTTGTTTTGAACGATTTAAACGATTTAAACGATTTGGAACACCCCTATCTTTTAACTCTCCTTCTCATTATCTCGCATGGATTAATTGCGGCAGACAATCAATCCTTTTACGTTAACCCAAACTCCCAAAAGAACTCCCTCTCGCACTATAAAAGGACGTCCTCATAAAAATGTTGGTTTCGCGCCTTGTGAGTTTGAGCTTCTCGAG
>NW_020208365.1:0-1202 GCF_001531365.2 Cynara cardunculus var. scolymus | reverse complement strand
TATATATATATATATATATATATAACTTGAACTCTAAACGATTTACGATTTATCTAAAATAATCATTGAATTGTTCATAAGTGAACCAGAGATCTGAAAAAATAAGCTATACTTTCCTTCATGTTTCATTGATTGTTTCTGCAAACACCTTCACATGATTCAGCCTCAAATTCCAAATAACAGAAATACACACATCTACATGATGTTCAACACCAATGACGAATATTGAAAATTGTAATTTTTTTTCTATTTTAGGAATCTAATAATATCCAAATATGGTATGATCACATACCCGTAAATGCTTACACGTGTATATTTTCAAAAGCAATAACTAAATATCCTGACTATAACATGGTTTCATATTTACGATATTATATAAAAAGATGTGTATGGAATAAACTATTTTGATGGAGTTACAGAATTCATCCGTCGATTTGTATCGTAATCCATTTGACCATTATTTCGACACTGATAGTTTTCAAAACGATAATGATTTCGAAATTAATTTAGAAACCCAACTTTGGGACGTTCGCTTAGCATGTTTGTCAGTTTCAATTTATATGTTTTATTATCGTAATTGTATTGATTTGTCACACCGCAATTAATTGGAGCCCACAAACAACCAATGAAAAAAGAAAGTGGATAGTCTCATGGAATCCATTGGAGTTATTTGAAGAATAAACAATCTACTTTGTGTTGGAATTTATAATCAAACTTAGGTCCGTTTACCCAGATAGACACTTATCAAGTCACTTTACTTACCAGATAAATATGACAAAGATTAAGAATCTTGCTCGATAAGAACAAAGATAATAATCGAGAGTCTTACCCGGTAAGTAAGGAGGAGGACTTTTACCATGGTTAGCCTTACCGGGATAAATTGTTGCACACGATGCATTTTGTGAATAAAATATTACCCGATAAGTAAGCGATAACGTTGAATTTTACCGGTAAATGCTTAATGAGTAAGTGTTTAAGTAAACGACCCCTTAATCTAAGAAATAGATGATGGTGTATACCCGATTTTGGTTGGGTTGAAGCATATGAGTTTAAGTCCAAATTAAATCATATTTAATCGATGAGTCAACAACACGTTTGAGTAGAAAACAAGGATATAGGAACATGATGTATAGGTGTGGTTAGGAGGATGTTGTGTCTAATCAATATATATATATATATATATATATATATATATATATATA
>NW_020208364.1:0-1223 GCF_001531365.2 Cynara cardunculus var. scolymus | reverse complement strand
TATTATTAATAATTTGTATATTATAAAATGTTAGAATTAATTAATTTTTTTAGTAATTTTTAGTCATTTTACAATTTTTTAACTAACTTTTGTAAAACATAATTAGTTAATCACCTAAACTTATCAATTACTAATTAATGTTAGCTAACACCTAGCTTATTAGCAACATAACAAGTTTTAATGGTCGTTTACCTAAATGCTTATTCGGTAAGTGCTTACTGATAGAATTCAACATTATAATCTATTTTGATACGTAAGATTTTAGTACATCAAGACATATCGAATGCAACAAGTTTCTGTTACATGGGTAAGAGTCGCGATCCTTGCTTACCGGTAAGACTCTATCATTTTCATTGCTCTTACCCGGTAAGATTCTTGGCCCTTCTCATGTTTATTCGATAAACAAATTTATCCGGTAAACACTTACCATATAATGTTTAGTAAACGGCCCCTTATTTTTTTTCTAATTTTTATAAAAGATTATGAATATGTATATATATATATATATATATATATATATATATATAGAGAGAGAGAGAGAGAGAGAGAGGGGTGGGTTATTATACAACTCTTTACATTTGTACATTTAATTTGATAAATATGTGATTTCATAAAAGTTTAGAGTTTTTTAATATAAAGTATTGATCATAATTAATGAATCCTAATCATCTTTCTTAAATATTCAAATCATAATAAATGAAGTCTTATCATTTTTATAAATATCTCAAATGATTAGGTTATATTAATTGTACAAATGTAATGAGTTGTATTTCCCTCTATTACATGATTACATCCTAACCCATACATGTAAAAACTTGTATACTCATTTTTTTAATGCAAAGTATGTAAAATCACCGAAATATCTTCGAACAAATGGTTAGTGATGTGAGGATAATGAATCTGTTTTAGAGCTAAATACAAAATATGATGATCATTCATATCTACATTACATTGTGAAACATTTGACAAAAGCTCTTAAAAACCAATTTTTATGCATGAAGTACTGTTTATTGATGCATATTACTTAAAATTCAGGATTACAAATAAATTGTACTTATTAAACCTCCACTTTTGAATTTGTGTAATTAACTGCAGATAAATATAATCATCATTGAGTTCTAATAGAATACGTAATTATTATTTTTATAAAAAATTATTATTACATATTATAAAAAATTATAAAAAATAAATAAATAATATTAATTAACCAAAAATAAATTGAT
>NW_020208363.1:0-1226 GCF_001531365.2 Cynara cardunculus var. scolymus | reverse complement strand
GTCATCAATCGTGCGTCTTCCCAAAAACATGTGACATATTTTGATTCGTCTTTCCCATAAGCCACTCATCACGATATATCGCCAAATAAACGGTTCACATTCAAAATTCTTTACTGTAAATACTCTTCCCCCCAGCATATACCCCTTCACTTCTCTAAATACTCCAACGAATCCTCCACCAAAATCTCAAGCTTTCCAGCAACCTACATATATGTCTTCAAGCTTAGCATCCACCTCCGCTCAATCCGAAAACAACCCAAGCAGTAATGAAGTGAACCAATCTCAGGCACTGACCTCTCATGCCAAATCATTTTTACAGAATCGATATGAGAAAGTGATGCTGGTAAAGAAACCTAACAACTACTACTTCGCTCCATCCCCAAATGGCTTCCCTGAATACACTTATCCACTACTGGAGATCCTTCGCAATCACCCCATCTATTACGCACTCACCGCAATAAAACCTATCTCTCCCAATTTCTACTTAGTTCTTACATCTGCACCCTGAAAGGTGCTGGATTAAGCATAGTGGACTATGCTTCACACCCAATAATCAAATCCCTCGTACCAATGGAGATGAACGTTGAGACCCTATGTATTGCCCAGCACCTACCTACAGTGGACGTTCTTAATTTGGATGCCTTCGCACCAACTCCATCAGATACGGAATTGATCGAATTCCTCGAATTCCACTCATATACGGCAAAGACGAAAATCATGAAACGGACTGAATTCAAGAGGAAGGGCCTTCCTCCTATGTGGAATACTCTGTTTTCGATCATCAATTGTTGTTTAACGGGGAAGGTCGGTAACCACGATCAAGCATCTCATGCCATGCTCTCCATAGTCTATGAAATATACTTCAACTTGCCCCTAGATTACACGCAACTCATCTTTGATGATATGGTGGGCCTAATCAAGAAGAAATGTGCTACTCAACAGGGTGAGAAATCGAAGGTAAAAGCATAGAAGAAAGCCAAGGAAGACCTCAATCACCCAAACTTGATCTTACAGAGGTTCTTCGGCTTGGTCTTTAGAGACATGATTGCAGAGAAACTGGCCTCTGCAGAGCCGAATGCTCGTTTATATCCAATGAAGGAGTTTCATCCTACAGAGCATGAGCTAGGCTACAGAAGCCCGAGGCCATTATCAAAAGCTATGCTCAAGTACCTTAGCAAAGGAGATAGGAAGGCTTATAGGAGTGGATACAGGAGGCCAGAGCCGGT
>NW_020208362.1:0-1174 GCF_001531365.2 Cynara cardunculus var. scolymus | reverse complement strand
GCTTTCTCGCATGACGAATCCGCTGCTGTCTCCTTTGAACTGTTGAGTTCCGGTCAACCGGAGGTCGTCTGCCAGATGGAGGTCGAAGCTCTTGAGGATCCAACGGTAACATTTCAAAAAAGTCAACAGAAGTCGCTTCCTTACTTTTYGTTTGGAGCCGTTGAGTGCACAGAGAATAGGGAAGATATCTTCTCTTTTTTTAATGATGGTCATCTGCAAAATGTTGTGGGAGACGCTGCTGAGTTGCATGGGAAAGAGGTTGATTGCTCCAAAAGTCAAAGACTTAGTATGGAGGGTGGAAAAGATTTAAATGATGATGAGATAGGGCATATGACTGAGATGGGGCTGCAGAAAAAAGTATGGTGATGAGTGTCCTTTGCCGCAAGCTACCATGGGAAATAGTAAGCCTCATTGTCCTTTGGGTAATGGGGTTCATTATAATATTATTTCTTCCATAAAGGATGGTACTTTTAATGTTAGTTTAAGTGGAAAAGGTGATGGCATGGGTCTTGGAAAGGACACAGGTCAGTTGGTTTTGGACCAAATTGTACCTCTTCCTTCTCTTTTAGTTGAGCATGGGGGCCTCCTTAAGTCTTCTAGTCCCAACCTGATGGAAAAAGATCATCTTTTTTTGGTTAATGAYAAGAATGGGAAAGATGAAATTTGTTTGGACTCCCTACCTTCTCTCCTTGGCCAAAGGCCAAAAGGCCCAGGCCTGGTTCCCTTTTTATTTAATACCCATATGGAATGTGATCCCTCTCCTTCTTCTATTCTCGGGAAAGCACCTGGCCCAAGCCAGGCTATGGATGTCGATTGCAGCCCAAATGTGTTGAATATGGATCAGCCTGTTAAGCCCAAGTTGATTAATCATCAGGCCTCTCTTCTTGGACCTGCTCCTTCCGGCCCAGCTTTGGTTCCTTCAAAGGCTAGTCTCGGCCCAACTCCTTCAGGCCCAGGTAAGTTTTCTACTTCTCCACTTTCAGCCTCTATTGTTTCTATAAATTGTCATCTCCCCCCCCCCAATTGTTTCTGCTTCATGTGGCAGAATTGCCGCCCCTTGCTGCCCCTCCCCCCTGCCCCCTTGCTGCTTCCCTTCCCCATGTTCCTTCTATTGTTAAAAATGTTGATTTTCATGCTAATTTATCTAAGAATGCTTGGAATGGTAAATCCTCTA
>NW_020208361.1:0-1170 GCF_001531365.2 Cynara cardunculus var. scolymus | reverse complement strand
ACCAAGCCTCTTGATGAGACAAGATTTAACATCTTATCAGCGAATTGGGTATGTTGAACACTGAAGATTAACCTTCAGTTCTTCCAACATCACTCAGTAAGTGAAATGATTCAGTGCTCTATCTCTAACACTGAACTCTAGAGTAATATATATCTTCTCTCTCAGGTATGATTACTTTTCTTTTCTAAGAACTTAAAACTGTCACTGAATATTTTCTTGTTCAGTGATAAAAGGTTTTAAAAGGTGATGTCAGTATCTCTCTTCACTCATCATATCTTGAACTATATCTTTATACTTATCTTAAAAACCAAATTTGATCACTGACTTCTCTTCAGTGACCCAAATTGTTTTTAAAAGCCAGTGTTAGTGTTCCTACTCACTGAACTCTTGATGACTTAAAATCTTCACTGATTAACGTCTTATTTTCAGTGTCGTTTTGTTTTAAATGAAGTCCCTCAGTACTTTTTCAAAACTGAATGACTCTTCAAATTCTTAAGAAAACCTTTTTGTTTTTAAAAGAATAATTAATGTCGTATTTATGACGACATTCTCTTTTTCCCAGACGCGACGCTTTGGTTAACGCATTGAGACGCCATATGGACTGTCATCATGACACCCCATTAAATGTCATCCAATCGTGGATGAGAACGTGGCTCATTCTTCGAGACCACCTTTTTGAACCATCGTCTCTCTCTCTCTCATATGTCTCTCTCCTCTTACTTATAAATATGAGAATTCATCTTCATTTTCTCTTTACGCTTACAAAATTTTAAGTCGAATTTCTGCTCAAAAATTGCAAGCAAGAACACTCCTTAATCTTCTTTGTATTTCTTCGACCTTCAWTCTTCATTCTTAAAGGTCAGAAATCCTTCTTTCTTTATTCTTCGTTTTAAGAAATAGGTTTAATCTTATTAAGAATGTTGTTCTCTTAATACATTAAACTAACAGATTTTTAATCATTTCCTTCTTGGTTATTAAATCGATTTCTTATATACACATTCCACTTGAAAAACCCTAACTCTTTTTGGTTTTTTCAAAAGAAGTTTTTATTGAACAAAAACTTGTTCTAAAACCTTTTCTAATATACTCTTGGCACTATGATTATCTACTAATCTTCATGTTTATGTTTTCTTTAACAACTACAGATGGCAGCCAAGAACGTTTCTTTCA
>NW_020208360.1:0-1228 GCF_001531365.2 Cynara cardunculus var. scolymus | reverse complement strand
CCAACAGAACAAATTCAGGATGTTCTTTTGAATATCCAGAAGGAGTTCAAGGTGCCACTTGATGAATCACAGTTGGGGACAGAAGTCGTTCTAGACGACAAAGAAGAAGAGGCTTAAGTGTTAAGTGAGGGAGCAAAAGATGCCGAAGGCACACAACCAAGCCCACCTCCCAGTGCAACCCACATGTCTAGAGGGAACCTCTATTGAAGCAGGCACGCACATGCCGAATCCTAACCAGCCAACCACCGCAGAGGACATTCTTTCGTCCTCTGTGGAGCGCACACCTGGGCAACCTCATACAACTCCTTCATCCTCTCAAAAGGATGAAGGTTTTACAACAAGAGTCCCTTCGCCCATGGACTCGACATAACCAAGAGAGGCATCTGTTGCCTCTCCTCACACGAGTGAACAATCAGAACGTGCTTCAGAGGCACAGGTGAGAGTCACAGAGGCAGAGGGTCTAGAACGTCCTCTGTCTCTACTAGATCAAACTGCCAGGATAGGCTCTGAAACTACCGGACATGAGATCTATAGAACACCGGTAGGCTCTCCTCAAGGAGATGTGCAAGGATCCGATGGAAGTCCCCGAGCAGGCTACGTAACACCAGCCGCTGAGGGCGCCTTAAGCTCCGAGGCCAAAGGACCACCATGTGTTGGTGATCCGATTACCCAGGATACCTATGTGACAAAGGGGGAGCTTCAAACCTTTGCCACAGAGGTGTTCAAGAAGATAGACGAGTTGAAAAGCTTGTTCATCTCATGCTCAATGCCACAAGACCTCAATTCTCTCACAGAAGCTCTGAAGGAGTTGACGTCAACAACTGCAGATCTCAAGTCAACCCTCTCAACTCTTCAGAGCTCTGTCCTTCAAAAGGAAGATCTCACAGAAGCTTTTAGTGCTCTTTCGCTCAGCCCTTCCTCCATCCAGCAACTGAAAACAGAGCTCACGCAGATGGCCGCCCAATTCGCAACAGATTTCGTCTCTGCGGGCTTCACAGATTATACTTCGTTCAGAGACGAAATCAAGCAGATGTTCTCCTCTGCGGTCACCTACTTCCTTGACACCAAAACCTCAAGGGCCAACATCAATCATCTGGCAACTCGCAGAGAGCTAGATGCTATGGTGGAAGCCCTAGGGGATGTTGTGACCAAGAAGATCGCCCAACTTCTTACAGAGGCCCGAGCCTCCAACAAGGCGATCACAGAATGCACAAGACAACTCGTGAAA
>NW_020208359.1:0-1195 GCF_001531365.2 Cynara cardunculus var. scolymus | reverse complement strand
AAAAACTTCCAAAATCCAAGTAATGACATCATTAAATGTCATCTTAAAACAAATGATGGCAACCGTCAATTACCAAAACCAAGAGATTTTGAGTGGGTTTATCACTCTTTTCAAGAATAATCCACAATTCTTGAGCCACACGCCTTCACCACCGATTGCATGCAGGCTCAATATTTCCAAGAATTAAAAGATTTTAATACAAAAACTGCCATCTTTGAATAACTTCCAGAAAACTAAATAATCCCGATTCCAACAAGTTTTCAAAGGAATAAATCCGAAAAGAGTTGCATGCAAGACCTATCATCTGAAAATGTGATCAGACCTCACATGCAAGAGATTTTTCCTTCCTTCTTGGAGATTTAAAGAACTTGGGTCTCAGATTATCATCCCCAACGAAATCACAGGTGGGTCTTTGATGAATAATCTCTCCTCTTTAAATCTCGCAAATAGCCAAAAGTCGAATAGAGAGAAAGATAAAGATTTTTCAGACTTTTAAAAGATAATAGAACAGCTTTAAAACATACCTTTTCTTGATAATAGACACGAGCAGGTCTTTAAGAACAGCAAAAGTCCTCAAGTTTTGCTTGAAGATGGAATTGGTTGGAAAGAGATGAAATGGCTGGTAGTTTGAAAAGTGAAGGACTTTCAAAAGGGAAGGGGGTATTTATGTGGATTCCATGAAAAGAATGGGCTGACCTCTAAAGGTCCAAGCCCAAAAGACTTTTTAAATAAAAAAAATACAACAAAATATTTTGACAAAAGATTTAAAACACTACTCTTTAAATTAAATGGCAAATAAATATAAAATGGGACTTTGAAACTTTTAAATTTGGGAAAATGACGAAACTTAAAAAAATATCAACTTTATTTTACGTGAAAATACTTCAAGACTAATTGGCATTGCATAAACTAGCTTTGTTAGCTACCCATCGAGGCGTGATCTAACGAACTAATCTTGGGAATTAACCAAGATGATCTCTACTCATCAAAGCTAAATCCTAGAAAGACTTAGTTTTCAATAAAGATCCTGATATAAAGTATTAACCTGAAATCTCAAAATGCAGGATTGTCACAACACGTGTCACGCTGGGGTTTGGGAGGGAAAAAGAATGAAGCGGCAAAAAAGGGACAACCTGTTTTGTGTCAGGCGCGTGGTTTGAGTGACGTCATAAATGATTTGAAATGAGGATTCATT
>NW_020208358.1:0-1231 GCF_001531365.2 Cynara cardunculus var. scolymus | reverse complement strand
AAGTATTCAGCGAAGGTTTTAAGACATCAGGTTGTCAATGAAGAGAATCACTGAAACTGGCATTTAAAAAACGTTTTGGTCAGTAAAGAGAAATATCAGTGATTGTTTTAGAATTTTAAGAAATATGTGATGAGGGAAGAGAAACATTCATCACCTTTTAAAACATTTTATCACTGAGTGAGAAACTAGTCAGTGATAGTTTTAAGTTTTTGGAAAAGAGAAGAGTAAGCATATCTGAGAGAAGATACATTTACTCACAAGTTCAGTGTTAGAGAAAGAGCACTGAATCATTTCACTTGCTGAGTGATGTTGGAAGAACTGAAGGTTAATCTTCAGTGTTCAACGTACCCAATTCGCTGATCAAGATGTTAAATCTTGTCTCATCAAGAGGCTTGGTGAAAAGGTCAGCGAGTTGATACTCAGTGGGAACGTAGTGAAGTTCAATATCACCATTCATAACATGATCTCTGATAAAATAATATCGGATCTCTATATGTTTGTCACACCCGCTAAAGCGGAATCACGAGATGTAACAGGCAAGCGAGTCATAGCAACAGTTCATAAATAACACTATTTCAAGTTTTTCAAAATAAAAACAATTCATCGACATAACAGGAATTAGAAATTACACAATGTTCACAAATTCATCAAAATCTTGACTTAATCGATCATGGCTCAAGTATGCTCCCTTAAAAATCCAAACCACTTACTTAGAACCTGAAAAGCATGGAAATAAAAATGAGGTCAACTACAAAGAGTTGGTGAGTTCACGGGTTTTCACATGCATAAAACATTTCAGTGCATAAACCAAGTAATAGCAAACTTATGCGAATTCTTTGCACTTAATAAACGTAAATCTCTCACGATGTAAGCCTTACCTAATCAATTTGCCCCATTAATTTTCGAACAACCAGAAGTAGCCCGTTCACTACTTAGGTCCCACAGTTTGATAAGTACTAATTTAGCGGTGGTCCAAATTTCACATGATTAGACTAGAAAACGTAGGTAATTGTGCACCCCTTTCTAGGTAGGACTGTCAACACAATAGCGGTTAGCCACAATACCACGGCCCGAGAATGTACCCGAGTTAACAGTAGCGTTTATGGACGGGGACTTTCATTTGGAAACATATACTCTCAAGCACATCAATTTAGCATTTATTCTAAGTGCAATAATAGTTATCAAATAAAATATAGCAACCCGACTAAGCAGTTCCTTAGCCCAAGAGGTT
>NW_020208357.1:0-1178 GCF_001531365.2 Cynara cardunculus var. scolymus | reverse complement strand
AATAAGAAAATAGGACAATTCCCTCGCTAATCCCTCGCTGATCTGCGAGGGATCAGCGAGGGAATTGGCAAAAATTAGATTTTCTTCGCTGATCCCTCATTGATCAGCGAGGGATCAGCGAGGGAAATGACAAAAATCATATTCCCTCGCTGATCCCTCACTGAACAGCGAGGGAATCTGATTTTCGCCATTTTTTTATTTTACAATTACAAATTTAATTACTTATTAATTTTTAATTATTTATTATTAAATTTACAATTATTTATTAGAATATTACAAAAATTAATTAATTAAACCGAATATGGCCCATTAAACCGAATAAAGCCCATTAAACCGAATAAGGTTCATTAAGGCCCGATACACTTAAAATAGCCCGGTAAATGGATTAAGGCCCAATAAAATCGAACAAAACCCAGTTAAATGGGTTAAGGCCCAATAAAACCGAGAATGAATATACGAATACCTAAATATATAAATGTGTACATGTAACACATAAAAATCAAGAAAATAAGAAAATAAGACAATTCCCTCGCTAATCCCTCGCTAATCAGCGAGGGATCAGCGAGGGAATTGGCAAAAATTAGATTCCCTCGCTGATCTCTCACTGATCAGCGAGGGATAAGCGAGGGAAATGACAAAAATCAGATTCCCTCGCTGATCCCTCACGGATCAGCGAGGGAAATGACAAAAATCTGATTCCCCCGCTGATCCCTCACTGATCAACGAGGGATCAGCGAGGGAATCTGATTTTCGCCATTTTTTTATTTTACAACTACAAATTTAATTACTTATTAAATTTTAATTATTTATTATTAAATTTCCAATTATTTATTATTTATTAGAATATTACAAAAATTAATTAATTAAACCGAATAAGGCCCATTAAACCTGTAATACCCGGGTTTTAAAAATATTATCGTTAACTTACCCGAATTGTATCGTACTTAAATAACGGTCGATAATTATTAAGGGTTAAAACCGTCATATTTCTAAACTTTTAATAATTATATATATATATATATATATATATATATAAATATATATATATATATGAAGAAAAATAAAAAAATAAGCAAACCATCACTACAACAAAAACAAGTTTATAGGACACTTTTTTGGGACACTTTTCAAGACCCGTCCTTTAAAAAGAGCTAATACGACACATTATTTTATGAGTC
>NW_020208356.1:0-1231 GCF_001531365.2 Cynara cardunculus var. scolymus | reverse complement strand
AGGGGTAACATTTGCTAAGTGGGTATTCTTTTACTAAGTATTTAAACCCTTAATTTTCTGAAAATACATCTCATTTTCACTTTTCACTTGTCTCTCTAAACCTAACCCTCTCATCACATAAACCCTAGATTTTGGTCTAACCTTCTCATGCATGTTCCAATTTGATGATATTTTGAGGATTTAAAGCTAAAGGATTGAAGATAATGTAAAGATGCAATGTATGAATCTATAAATTTCAAGATTTGTGGTCTAATTTGTTGATTTGTGATAAAGATTGGAAATATYCATGTTAGGGTTCATAAGGTACCGGCTAATTTGAGGGAGAATGGATCGATCCTAACAACCGTTATCGGGAGCCGTATTCGGGAACCATTTTCGGGAGCCGATTATAGGAAAGGAATTGAGTGTATTGCCCTACACTCATTTTCCATTGTTCGAGTGGTCCATACAATCCTCGAACCCAATTGATTTTCTTATTTAATTTTCAATTCTTGACTTGACGATATTATTTTAATTTATTTCAGTATGGACATTTCATGTCAATTATTAATTGATCCCTTCATGTTCTAGTTTTCAGATTCCTTATAATTATTATCTTTTATTAACTCGATTTATACTTACAATCTTGCTACTTTAATTATCCGTTCACTGAGCATTTGGCATCAGCCGAGGTTTGTTTTGTCCTCGGCAGGTACATGATCATAGGTGGGACTATCACGGGACTGAGAGCGCATAGAATGAGACTATTTTGAAGACGACCTTGGATAGTATAGTAGTTTTTGTTTATGTATGTATATTGTAACTATATCCATGTTGTATTAACTTTTAGTCTACCACGTTCTTTTGATGAATGTTCATAGTAACTCTAGTTATCTTGTATATATATATTAGCTATTTATCTTGTTATGTTTTCCTCCGTAACACACCATCTTACGGCCATACAAGGGTTTTACAATCTCCCCTTTTGAATTCTCCAGCAAATGTAATTACAAAGCCGGGAAGTAGGTGTTGAAAATGAGAATCTTTGTTATTATATAAAGGTAAGATAACTAGTCTATTACCTTTTGTTTGAAATCTTGAATATTCTTCAAGATAACTAGTCTATTACCTTTTGTTTGAAATCTTCAATATTCTTCAAGATTGACAGATTTTTAATGATGCTTGAAGATGAAATCGGCTGAAGAGGTATGGTTTAGAGAGAGAGAGGTAAGGGAGAGGAAAAGTTTATGCG
>NW_020208355.1:0-1232 GCF_001531365.2 Cynara cardunculus var. scolymus | reverse complement strand
TATATATATATATATATATATATATAGGGGCCTATTCAAGGGAGAACTGGCTAGTTTGTGGTAACCGTGAGATCCAATCTCAACCACAAATCAATAGATAAATTAGGAAATTTATGATTTTGGTAATTTTTAATTAAACTTTTAATGCAAGGACATTTTAGGTATTTTCTTTTCTCTCTCCGTCCCCATCTTTCGGCCACCGTCCTCCGGTGATACCACAATGTGATACTCAAGCACATATAAGATACATTGTGATACCACTGTGTTACATATCTGATCGACCGCATAAACGACCACAGTTTGATACCTAATCACATATAAGATGCATTGTGATACCACTATGGTATCACCGGAGGATGGTGGCCGGAGGCCGGGGGACGGAGAGAGAAGAGAGGAGATAGGAGAGAGGAGAGAGAATACCTAAAATGTTCTTGCATCAAAATTTTAATTAAAAATTATCAAAATTATAAATTTCATAATTTATTTATTGATTTATGGTTGAGATTGGACCTCATGGTTACCACAAACTAATTACTTCTCATTTGATTAGTCCCCTATATATATATATATATATATATACACACACACACACACATGTAGTATTGGGTTTACGTGAGACTCATAAAACCACATTTTTATATTTGAAACTTTACAGCAAAACACTGTGAAATTAAAAAAAAAAATCTAACAGCAAAAAACAATGTAAGACTTTTTTTTTCAAACGGTAACATCATTTGACTGTAAGAAAAATAAATAAAGGAAGAAAAAAAAATTCAAACAATAACACCATTTGACTAAGAAAATGACACTAACAAAATTTAAGGAATCAACAAAAATGGTGTTGAAATCAAAATCTTGTTTATTCCTTCTGGTATAAACGAAAGAGCTTCCTGAGAGGCCCTTTGCGACCTTCCACTTGTAGAGAGTCCTGCCGTGGAATATGAAGTAGAAAACAAAAACATTTAATTTATGATTTAAAAATAAGTTGAATAATTAGAAAAATAAGAGAATGGCATATAATAATACTTTAGATTAGATGCTAATCTTATATTTAGTTTAAAAACACCACCAATAATTGGAAAGAGGTGAATGCCTCTAAACATAGTTTCCAAAGGGGAAACTTGTACACAAAGTTGTACCATGCTTGTCCGGTCTTCTTTCCCTATGGTGGTCCAACTTTGGCTTACTTGTAAAATCATTTTCATTTATATATATATATATATATATATATA
>NW_020208354.1:0-1233 GCF_001531365.2 Cynara cardunculus var. scolymus | reverse complement strand
CAAACTAATATTTTTGTATTTCTTTTTTATATTTCTTTTCAAAGAATTATTATAGTTTTAGCATATATAAGAGTAGGTTTTAAATGGGAGAAATATTACGGGGTGTTTGGATTGATTATTTGAAACAATTTTTTTTTATAAAATCATTTATCAATTTATTATTATAAGTCATAAGTGTTTAACTTCTTCAAAAATTTCTTATTATCGATTTGGCACCAGTATACGTTATTTATCCAAACACTCAAAAATACTTATTATCGGTGTCACAGTGGAATAAGCCAATAAATTGTTTTTATAAGCAATCCCAAACATCCCCTAAATAAGAAACTATGGAGTAAATTATGGATTTGGTTTGTTGTGGTTATACTTTTGTTACAGATCGGGTCCTTCGACTTAACTTTTTTAATCTAAACTTGTTACATATTTGATCCTTTGACCTAACTCTTTGCATATTAACAACTATATATTACTTTGTTTAAAACATAATTCATTCTTGAAAAAAAATATGACTTTTAAGCAGCTGTTTACAAAATGCTTATTTGGTAAGTGCTTACTCGATAAATTTTTTCATCGGAAGAACATGATAAAGGCCAAGAATCTTATCGGGTAAGAGCGATGAGAAAGATGGAGCCTTAACCAGTAAGTGAAGATGACGACTCTTACCCAAGTAAGCATTTACCCTGTACATTGTTGCATTCGATATGTTTTGATGTACTAAAATCTTACACATCGAAATAAATTATAGTACTGACTTATATCGGTAAGCACTTACCGGATAAGCATTTAAGTAAACAACCCTGTAATTCGTATGCTTCATTTTCAGTTAACTTAGGGGCCGTTTACCTAAATGCTTACCCGGTAAGTGTTTAACGTTAGAAGTCAACATTATAATTTATATTATTAGATAAGATTATAGTACATCAAAACGTACCCTATGCAACAATTTACCTGGTAAGCGCTTACCCGGGTAAGAGCCGTCACCCTCACTTACCGGGTAAGACTCTCCATCCTTATCATCGCTCTTACTGGGTAAGATTCTTGACTCTTGCCATGTTCATCCGGTGAGAAAAATTACTCGATAAGTACTTACCGGGTAAGCATTTAGTAAACGGCCCCTTAATGATATTTCATATATAAGCTATTGACTTCATTTTCAATTAGCTAGGGTTCTTAATATGTTTAATGATAGTGCAATAAACATAGTGGGTGACATTCGTTAAATAAATGACATGG